>NC_136697.1:22535321-22644137 GCF_947650265.1 Symphodus melops | reverse complement strand
TCTTCTTCCTTTTCCTCTTCTTCTTCTTCTTCCTCTTTTTTATCTTCTTCGTCTTCTTCCTTTTCCTCTTCTTCTTCTTCTTCCTCTTTGTTATCTTCTTCGTCTTCTTCCTTTTCTCTACTTTGTCAAGGTTTTCACGCCAGTTGGCATCCATGATGTTGCATTACTGCCATCCTCAGTTTTTAACCTCAATTTTCATCACTCAAAAACATACATTTATTTCAAAAACTCCCAAATCTCGATTACCTCTGTGGGTAATTGTATCAGAGTAGAAGTAAATATTTTATTTAGGAGATTTTTTTTAGATTTTATTTTTTTTACATTTGGAGTAAAAGTAGAAGTTTTCAAACAAAACATAAAAAAAAAAAATCGTAAGTCAAATACAGATACTTTGAACAAGTAGCCTAATGATACTACATTAGCAACAATGGCCGCCATCTTGGATTTTTCATCGCAGCTTCAGGCATATACTGTTTGATAGAAGCAAAGAAATACCAATACCAATATCATGAATATACAAAAAGCAATCTTGTCTTCACAGACAATATTACAACATCAGTCAAAATAAGCAAGTCTCTAATTACTACAATTCACTGAAAAAAAAAAGACAATGTTCATGATCTGTGCCAGAATTGGAAGTAACAAAACTGACATGTTTGATCATCACATTTAAAGAGTAGAGAACCATTGAATATGAGTGTTTGATAGAGTGTAAGATTCATAGAAACGTATACAAAAACATTGAGATGTTTGCAGATAAATATTTCTAAAAGCTTAACCACCGCCTCCTCAGGAGTCACATTATAGCCAAACAATGACTCAACCCTGGAAGTATTTACCATGCTCCATTATTGTAGAGCCAAACCTTCATAGTCCCAATGTTATGAATCATTTGGAACCACATTTAAGGTTTGACTGGTAATTGGAAAGTCACAAAAAAACATTTTTTTCACAAACTCTTGTTGATTGCTTTGACAAAGCTTTATAAAGCCAAAGTTTGAGTGAGCACAAAAACAAGTGTCAGCTTTAGAAGTGTCATCCTGTCCTTGTCACTTCACTTGTTTTCAGCTTGTTTTTTGTAACTTAAAATATGTTGCATCAAGCCTTCTGTGAGAATCCTGAAACTCTTTAAGACACAGGTTTTGATTTAGTCATACAGAAGCAGCTCACTAAGTTGCTCTGCTTCTTTGTGCCCTCTTCGTCATTTTAAGTTTTTATTTCCTACTTTGACATGGTGTATGCTGTATGTGAAGCACTCTGTTGTCACTCTGTTTGTGAAGAGTGAATGTAGAGAAAATTCTATACTTTTTTTCCCACTTACTGTAAGAAGGTTACAGGCGAGGAAACAGCACACGGCAGACAAACTGTGCTGGGACTGTAGTGCAGCAGGCAGCCTGTAATTAAAAACATACTAAGTTGGATTTGGGCCAGTGGGAATAATTTAAGCAGTGTGAAAAAGTACCTGCAGATGCACTAAAGTGGAACAACGACCTTTTTGCTACAAAATACTTTTCACAGGTGGAGCCATCCATTGTTTTTCAATCACTGTCTGATGAATTTTTCGGAAGCTAATTATCCACAGAATGGGTTTATATCCTTTAAAATGAAAACCTCAATATAGTGTCTACCTCTGGGAATGCAACTACTTTATTATTATATTAAGTTTTTTGCTGGATCCAGCATCTAAGCAGCCTGAGGAAGTATGCCATAGCATCTGAGGCAGACAGGGTCATTCAGTTTAGGAGAGAACTATTATATAGTTGGCAGGTAACGCCTTTTGGTGGGAAGATGATTTGTCTCCAGATGCTTGATGTTAGACCTTTATCCTTCAGGGTGTCAGAGAGAGCGACATTGGCCTGTGCATTTACTCAAGACATACTGCCACAGGATGAGAGGCCCATTCAATCCATCTCTGTGTCACACTTCCATCTTCACTGGAAGGATGGGACTTATTTTTAGCATATTAAAGCTGTTTCTCAGTGAAATCACTAATCTTTAAGACTTCGTACAGGGAATACGTCCTTGTGCCGTGTCTGTGAGACCTTTTATTTGCTAGACAAACGGCCTGCTGCCTGCAGTAGCACTGAGATGAATGAAACCATCAAGTCGTAGAAAAGTGATGATTGAAGACGACGCATGCTGCTCTCTCAGACTCTAAAGGAACCCTCGAAACAATCTGTTTAACCTCCGATGAATGCTCTTGAATCTTTTTTTTTTCCTGCAGCTGCTCTGCATTCTAATGTATTTGCTGATGCTTTAAGTTTACCTTAGCTGACTGTCAAAAAGACAGAAAAAAAAGACATTTTTCTGTCCAGGCGAGTCTGCTTGGAGCCAACCTCTCTGGCCTGCCCGCCCCTTGCTGATCAGCAATGGACTGGCAGTGGAGATGTATTTTCATAATTTGGCTTAATTGTGCCTTGTGTGCCATCAGAATGGAAATCCCCCCAGCGAGGAATGATAAATATTTCATGAGGGTAATCTGAAGTAGAGCGGTTTTGATCTGTAGACGATGAGCTGGCTTTATTTTTTTTTCCCCATGATGAGCTGATTGAGTCCTTCAGACGCAGCAGACAGACATCCGTTGCGGTGGCTCCGCCTGGCATAGGGGAGAGAACTTTAAGCGTGACACCCGCCGCTTCTGCCCTAATGGCACTCTCTGTTTGACACAGCTCCCCAGGAACCGTCATCCACTCTGTGTTTCATGTCTCATAATGATGTGAATATGTTGATCTTTCTATTGCTAATGCTCCCTTTCTTTTTATTAGTAGAGCAAAAAGAGGAAGACTGTGTTCTTTAGCCTGCTTATCTCAAAGTGCTCACACATGACACCATTGTTTACCTCCCCACTCTCTGTTCTCTGTTTTCTATCTTTTCAGAGCTTTTTTGAAGGACAGTCTGCACCGTGGGATTCTGCCAAGAAGGATGAGAACCGCATGAAGAACCGATATGGGAATATTATTGCATGTGTGTATACAAAGCACCTCCTGAGCGCTCATGAGGTTTTTTTTTTGTGTGTGCCGGTTCCATTCTTCAGGCTGATTTATTGGCCAGGCTTGTGACTCTGGATAACTCTAAGCTGCTCAAACAGAGTTTTATTATCAGCCAACAAGAGCAGCTTTGACCTTTCCAATCTACTTTTATATTCATCTTCCTGCAGTGTCTTTTCAGTTATGAGAAATCAGCCCGGCAGCACATGGCACATAACATGTAGCCTCAGCTGTGTTTAGAAAAATGCAGAAAAAGATTTCCCCATTAATTCACAGTTGGGCTGAGCTGTAATGCAGTTTTGCCAAA
This sequence comes from Symphodus melops, assembly GCF_947650265.1. Taxonomy (NCBI): domain Eukaryota; kingdom Metazoa; phylum Chordata; class Actinopteri; order Labriformes; family Labridae; genus Symphodus; species Symphodus melops. The sequence continues at coordinate 22,640,843 of NC_136697.1, read as the reverse complement.
TAATGCTGAATGAATGGTTACTGGCTGGCCATCCATTTTTGAGGATTTTCTTTAAATGATTTTATCTAACTGTAGCAATGTACTTTAACAAAAAAAACAAATTACACTTTCTTTCTTCTTGAGATTTTGGATTTTTTTAAAAATGAAATCAAGGCCGCATCGTTTTGCAAAGTCCTAGATTTAAAATGTTTGTCATAATTCAAGTTCACAGCGTTTGGTGCTCGTGTTTTATAATGCCTCTGCATTGTGTTGTCACTCCATGCTCACTTATACATTCTGAGAGTTAAAAGGTTTTTTGAAATCCCATTTCATATCACCAAGGTTTCTAAACAGACAGCAGCATTATTGTGTTTGTCAGTGTCATTCACATGACTGGTGCTTTTTATCAGGCATGTTGCATCTCTCCAGCTTCATATATTCATCCGTGCCACAGTGTGACGTCGCTCTGCCCTTTCTTCCACTCCTCTATCACCACTCTCTGTCTTGTATCATTTGTGTCTCGGTCCACTGTTTTTACTGTCTCTCCCTCTGTCCCTCTCCGCCTTTTCTTCTCTTGATGCCCTCGTTAATATGATTAATTCAACGGCGGTTTCTTCCTCTCCGCCTCTCTTCCAGATGATCACTCCCGTGTCAGGCTGCAGGCCCTGGAGGGGGAACAGAGCTCCGATTACATTAATGCAAATTACGTTGATGTAAGTACACACACCAGCCAGTGCCACCAACGCAAAGGTCACTGCGCTTCCTCTCGGGTAGAGAGAGGGCGCTGGTGCCGCCGTCGCAGGGGGGCCTCAGGGAAAATGCATCCCCTACTGCCTGCCCATCACATGTACACACTCACACACACACACACACACACACACAGACAGACAGAGACAACACACACACAAACACACACACATACACACACACAGACACACACACACACACACAGCGCCTTTATGTTCAACTTAAGAGGGCTGCTGTATCACTCTATTCATTGGATATATTAAGAGGAATGAGGATCAGAGGCTGACAGCGCTGGGAGAGAGAAAAGGCAAACCAGCACACAGGGGAAACTGAGGTTATAGTTTTGGACTTTGCTTTGAAAACAGAATGAACACATTGTGAAAACCAAAAAAAGAGAAGAAAAAAAGAGAAATGTTTCCATCTGATTAATTAGCGAAGTTTTTAAACCGAAAAACGAATACGCAAAGAGAGCATACAGGGCCAGTAACAGAAGTTGTTGCACAGAAGTAACTGTAGAAGACGCCTGGCTACTATTAGACGTGTGTTACTTAGAGTTCATCAAAGAAAAGATTGAAAACATTTTAGTTGCTGTTGTATACACTATAAGAGACGACGGCTTGCTGATTGCTGGCCTCAAGTGTCAAAGTGGTTGTACACTAATCAGCCGCGCCAGATTTTTCCCCTAAGATGTTTAGTAGCATAAAACCGAAGACACACAACTGCTGACTTGGTTCTGTGGCATGGGGGCTTGGTATTATTTGCACAATTATGTCACTGTCATTATCACGTCTGGTCGAGCAATTAAAAAAGGAACTGATGTTGTCATTTTCTGGGCGAACAAGGACGCAGACTTTAAAAATTGCAGAGCTGCTTTCCTGTCTCACTCTGCTCTCATGTCCATGTCAGGGAGCTGGCCTCTCCTCTGCTGTTAGACTCTGCTAACTCTCACGGACAGAGAAGTGAATCAAACTCCTCACAGTAGTTCTTTCAAGAGCTTTAACTATACCACCAGAGAGTACTTGCACACAGCACTCACAGTGTACATGCACTTAAGTTACTTAGCATATAGTTTTACAGTAAGTAAAAGTCATTAAAAAGTGGCGTGAGACATGCCTCACGTTTAAAACCGATTTAATCCACTGAGCTCACACAATAGCCAAGCTCCTGATCTGACCTGATTTGCCGTTGATAACAGTGTTGGTAGCAGGATGTGACCAATCATAGCAGTTCATTGGCCTCTTTGAGCAGATGCTTCCTCTCCGTGTGTAATGGCTCGGTGATGTACCTGACTCCCTAAGTGGTTTTTCTGCTCAGGAGAAAACTCTCACTCTGTCTCCCCGTCTCCTCTTCCCCCGCCCCTCTAATGTGGTAATTTGTAATCTCTTGTTACGCCTTCAAACATAAATTCATAATGCAAGGTGTGCCATGGCAAATACAGGGGGCTTAAATTATTTACCTTTCCCGCTATTCAGTTTATGGCCCATTATGGCGTGGAGAAATAAAGGGGCCGCTGCAGAGAAGACTCACAATAGAAAGGGCCCCATTATAAGATAAGAATATACGCATATTAAAGAGGCTCCTGATTGAAAAGGATTTCCACTGCTCTGCCAGCTTCACTGAAAAAGTACTTAGTAGAAATGCAGGCAGATGGGTAATGATGTTTTTGCTCTTCAGAAAGCTTTTTAACCCATCTAGAAGCTTGTCCTGCCCAATAAACTCTTATGTGTAGAACATTTCCCACCGTGTCTGTTGTTGTACTCCATTATACCGCCGATTATTTGGAGTCATGTGCGAGTAAGCAGAGCCAGTTGGGTATGTTTCTTTTCTCTGCAGCTGATTGAGTACTTTCATAAGCGTTAAGGAGGGAAACGCACAGAGAAACAGCTCTTTGTCTGCAGAGTTTTGTTTTCGTGCACACAGAGCACAATGAGGTATGACGGGGAAATTCACTGCATGTAGATCAGTGATGTGCTACAGAGCTCGAAACCAAGTCTTTCAGGTACAGCTTGTTTTGTCCTGTACCAAAAGTCCTTGGGGAAAAAAAATTGAAACAATATTATCTTGAATACCTTCATGCCGCCTTTTTATTATATATACATAACAAAACATTTCGACACATCTGCATATCACATTTGGTCTTTGCAGAACTCTAAAACCAACTCAAACTTTTATTTCTTAAATTAAACCGTCCATGTAGACTTCCAGCCCATGGCTGTATAACTTCTGTTCTCCTTCTGACCCGCTGTTAGTTAGACATTACCGTTACACATTCATGTATAAAAGGCAATTGTGATTCATTTAATAAAATCCATTTTTACCTGAAACCTCTGCTCAAAGAAGTTAAACCAAGGAGCAATCATTTTGATTCTCACATTGCTTTATTTAGGAATTTCAAGTTTCCAGATGTAGACGAGAGTAACAAGTAAGGAAAGTAGAAACAATTAAGAAAAGTTCCCTTCCCATGGCTTCCACGGTGTTATGATGCTCAGGTTTCTCCTGTCCCCCCTTAGGGTGTTCTCGCCTGGCAGGTTTGGAACCACTGCTCTTCCAGATGTGCAGACAATGCAGCAACAATACAGAACTCACCTTCAGGCCCTTTACACTTTCACTTTATACTGTTCACTAGTTGTGAATACCCACAAAAACTTGAGAATAACGACAATATTACCACAACGCACCTGACAGCCAATAAAAAGCAGGCTTTTGGGGCTCCTCGGGGTCCAGAGCTGCAGGCTAGTTTTTTTTTTTTTTACCCCGTTAATAATGCAGCCTTTTTATTCTCTCTGGCTTCTGTGTAGTAGAGGGATGTTACACACTCTGGATTATAAAGAAGTCATTGCATATAAATACAATAGAGGTAGCATTTAGTCTCTGTAAAGTGTATTTGGAAAAGCAAAGAACTAGTTTATTGCTATATTTTTGTTGGTGATTGGGTTTGTACCCCAGATTTGCAAAAGTGGGCTATCTAATGATATTCAGACTGATAATACAAATTCATGCCCACAGGCAAAAACATCTCTTGCTGCATATTTTAGACATGGAGCACAGCACTGTTGCTGGAAAGAATTAATATAAATGATCATTGTAATGAGCAATGCAGCAAAATACAGAGAGCATAGCACACATTTAATTCTACTTTAGTAATTTACACAGCCCTGGAAACAAAGCATGTTCAATTAATAATTCCCGCACAGACATAGCTGCATTTATCTCTTTGTGTTGATCATGAAGAAACGCTCTTATGTACCTAATGTAACGTGTCTAAAAAAGAGCGAGTCCATTTATAGTAAGCTCTACTCACCTGACAGTGACTGTCAGGGCCCTGCTTTCTTCCCGTCTCTCCCCCTCTAATCCAACAGTGTGCTGGGCCCCCACTTTACTTGACAGAACTTACATGAAAGCACAAACAAATCTCCTCCTCAGTCCAGAGATAAAGAAGTCATTAAAAATGGAGGACAGTTGAATAGCTGAAAGAGCCCGGTGGATGAGAGAGAGAGTGAGGAAAATATCCTTTGTGTCTCTTCTCCCTTCATTGGAGGAGCGTTAATCACAGTCCAAGTTAAATTGAATATGAGTGAGATAAGCAGAGCAGCAGGGGTGTGTGGAGGAGTGGACGGGAGGGGGGAGAAGACAATCAAGAGGAGGCAGGGCCTACGAAGAGCCTTTAAGTCCTTATGTTTTGTTTCCTGCCTCATATCTCCGGAGAGGAGACAAGGAATTGGACAAATAAAACTTGAAGGGATTAGAGTAATCCGTGAGACTGGGGGCCTATTGTGAAGATCAGTGCTGTTAGTTGTATCTGGGGGATTATCAACACTTTGGCTGCTCACTCCAGAGGTGTGCTGCATATAGAGTGTGTGATGGAGAGTGTTTATGCATCTTGTATCCAGCAGCATCCATCACTAGCTTTCAGCGGTGCAGTTACCTCACTCAGTCAGAGAAATACAGGACTCAATGCGTTTCTCTAGAAAACAGCTGTTAGACGTGCTGAATGACATACACTGTACATTCAATACGTTAAGTGTTGAGGAGCTGAAATCACGCTGCAGAAACACAGGACTTTAGAAAGACAAACAACTTCATTCTTTTTCCTCACTGGATTTAGAGTACTGTAAAACAAATTATAAAATCCAAATTTCAAATTATTGTATTTAAGTGTCTGCAAATATTCTGAAATTGTGTTTTGGTTGGGTGTAACCAATTGAAGTATCATCATACTGCAGCTATTAGCCATTGTGATACTGACAACATCTGTATTGTATGTATTCTTTCTGCACATATAGATTGATTGATTGATTGATGTATAGTGAGTGAAGGCTATTGTTGTTGTCACAGCGAGTGCTAAGCATTAGCCCAAAGGTTTGATTTTCTTAACTGAATGGCTAATCTGTCTTCTCACTATTGAGCCCACATTAAGCATTGCATACTTAGCTTTGAGCATAATTATAATGATAACACTTTGTTTGTATAGCACTTTTCTGTAGAAGTAACAAAGTGCTTTACAACAGGCAATAAAAGCAACAGACAGAAAGTAAAACCAACAGTAAAATCCAACCAATAAAATGAAATCAAAATGAGTAAAATCATTTTTGCAAAAGAATGTCTTTAAATCAAAACAAGTTGTTTCTTGGATTGTTCGATTGTCAGATTTTTTGAGATCCTCAACTTTGACAATTTTAGCTCCTTCAGGTCAAACCTCTAGTGTCTGTTCAACATGGATAACTTGTTTCTATTGAGTGATGTTTTTAAGTTGTTTGAAAGATGGGACTGAGATAAACCTGAACAACCTGTCAGAAAAAAAGATTCGACATCAAAGACGCCCAATGTTTCCTCCAGAGTGAAATGGCCTCGCTCGCTGCAGCTTTCTTTTATTTTCCCTCAATAAGAGCAAAAGTGAAGTGAATCTCATTTCCCCTCTCCCACTTTTCTTTCTGTTTTCAGGGCTACCACAGGCCAAATCACTACATTGCCACTCAAGGTAAGAATAAAAACTTTCTAAAAATTGCGAGGATCTCTGCGTCTGAATGTGTGGGCGGTGCAAATTTAAGCCTGTCTGTTTGTTCCGAGAGATGGATGAGTGCAGGTGTTCGCAAATACCTCTCTGAACATCCCCATCGTTGTTTACATACGCTCCTGCAAACTACTCTTTGATGCTCAGTCAAGTGTGTGTTAGGGGAATCTGCTATCGCTCAGTGCACACACACACACACACACACACACACACACACACACACACACACTTACAGACCTCTGAGCGCACTGAGCAGCACGTTCTCTCTCTCTCTGTGTCTCCTCTCCCTCCATCAGCGGTGTGGGAGCGATTAATCAGGCAGTCTGGGAGGACGCTGAATAAATAAATGGATTAGCTGACATGTACAGGCACATTTTGTCGCTGTGTTAATCTGGCCGGCAGATTCGCAGGGCGAGGAGCACTTACTGTGACCCCAGAGGTTAAGTCTGATTGATGGTTAATTGTTATGAATTCCGCGTCGAGAGCCTGTCTCCTACACAACAGGGCTACGTGCATGCATGGGGATTTTGCGTACCACTTTAGAGGAAAAAAAAGAAGAAAAAAAAATCAGTGGAGTAGAAAAAAAAATAGGAGAGGCGTTTTTTGCGAAGAGGCCTTAATGGATTCACAATCTGCTTTGGCGGAGCTGGGAGTTGCATAATTACCTGTTTATTAGTGCATTGCCTCGCTTCCTCAGTGTCTCAATTAAAAACAACCCTCTGTTTGCTCTGACTTCAGAAAGAGATGGCATACCAATCAGGCAGCGGGCCGTTCAGTCTATCTGTGCCCCTGTGTGCACAGCACCTGGTACGTACTGACCACTGAGTCTAACATTTCAAACCAAGCCGTCTGTCTTGTGCCCACTCTCTCCTGTGGGGTTTCAGTTCACAAGAACAAGCCTCTTTAACATGCGCTTTGACCTCAACTGGATTCGTATGACTTCTATACTTGTGCTACAATCATTAAGAGAATTCCATATTTTATTTAAAAATATGCACATGTAGATCAGCAGTCAAAGAAATACCGCAAACAAAAAAAAACCTCTCTAAGATGAAAAGCTCGAAACACAACACGAGTTTCCATTCAAGCTAATTAGCTTGCATAATAGGTCCTCGTTTTCCATCGACTGTATCGCAAGCACGATAAGGCTTTTCACTGCGTAGAGCCATCCAGTAGGAACAAGAGGAGAGTGTGTGTGTGTGTGCTTGTGTGTTTGTGTGTGGAAACATCTGTATTCTCTGGGAGAGTCGGGCTCCTTTTATAATTCATCATCAGCTCCGGCAGACTGACAGGAAGGAAGGCTCAGTCTGCTGACACTGAGGCAAAGAGCAGCCCGAGATGATAGGAGAGCCAGACACAGACCTGTCTCTCTCAGTCTAACAAAGTGCATACTGTAGCACCTGAAATGAGCACCTGGGCATTGGCACACTTGCTAAAAAATGAGGGAGTAGTCTCGTTTTTCCCCCCAGTTAAAGTTTTTCGGTGAGTGACATTTCCTACTCGAGTCCACTGGGACCAGCGGCAGCTCAGAAAATGATGATACTTTATTCGAAATAGTGCTGGATAAGCTAAAAAATCTAAGTCATAAATTGGCTGTGGGGGCGGGTTGAGGGTATGCTTAATATGGCAGACGTGGGATAACGTTGTCCCTGTTCTCTTATGCTATAAAGAACAATGACACTCATTAGTTTGAGGTTTTTTGATGAGTCCCTTTGCTCTGTCAAGGTGACAACGGCAGGTAGAACAGCTGTCACTCCATGAAAGCCTCATCACCCAAGCTCCCCTCCTCATTATGTAGGTCATTCCCTCATCCCGGGCTTTTTTTTATGCTGCAGCAACACTGTTACTGACTTTCACTTACCAACGTCAACTGCAGCTCACCTACTTAACAGATTGAGCGCGTGCATGCGGCTCAGCTCAGCTTTCCCAGTTCACCGTCTCGCCTCTGTCCCTTTTTATGTCTGATGATCGGACATGAGCTTCTTCCTGGCAGAGTGAGCTGCTCTGAAGCTGGGGTACAAACAGCTCTGATAAGTCCCAGAATCCTCCTGGTGCTGTGCAAAATATTCATGATGCAGGAAAGGGTTCAATTTCATCAAGCTTCCCCCTCTGGCCTTCTTCCCCCCCCCCCTTCACAAGCACCAAATGTCACCAGCAGTGCACAAGTTTTAATATTTACAGGTTAGCATCTCAAAGCCCTATGGGGGGTGAGGGGTGGGAGAGAGACAGAGCGAGAGGGGAGAGAGAGAGCGCAAATCAATGATAAGTGAGTGTATATTATGGCAGATCTGCTTCATGTAATATTAATGGACTAAAGAGGGGAAGCGTAGCCCGGGTGTTTGTCTGGGAGTGTGTATGTACTTGTGATCAGGAGTTTTGCAGCGTACCTGGCTGGGGGATTTCTGCAGCTGTCATACTCTTTGCTTCTGAGGAGGAACAGGCCTGCTCCCCAAACACAGCGTCTGCTGCAGCGGCATTAGCTCTCTGACAGCTGGAAGTGAAGCTTCTGCTGGTGTTCTTCCTCTGTGAAGTGCCTCCTACAAACTTCTCCAACTAGGCTCCAAGCATGCCCTTCGTAGAAAAACCCATTCCTCAAGCAGGCTGTCCAAAAAGGAGGGTACAGTAGCTAAAGTCTTTAGAACTGTCAGCATTCTCTCTTTGTTAGGCTCTTAATCGAGAGGATCTATTAGAAGCCTATCTGATCCATAAGTTCATTTTAGTTTGAAGGCATCCTGTTCTTGGTATAGACCATATGTGTCAAACTCAAGGCCCGAGAGCTTAGCCCCGCTTACACGGAGACGCTGTGAGAGAGACGCATCGAAACGACCCCCTCCAGATTCGAAGCACAGACCGTCTACACGGCAGGTCTCTGAGTGAAAACAATGTAGTTCTCATGCCCGGCCAGTAGTGGGCAGTGGAACTTTACAACGTGACGCACGGGACACTCACCAGTACAACCACTTCCTCCACAACGTCCTCTTTAGCGGCTAGTTCTCCCAAGTCTTACCTAAATGCTGCGTATGGTCGCCCTGTGCTTGGGTAAAGGTTGAACTATTTGCTGCAGGTATTCGATGCTCTTTGGGCGGCGACATACACGATGTGTCATATCAAGGTTCTGTTTATACAATGCGAATAGCTGCTGAAGCACATAGCACAAGCGAATCCGCCACCATTGTTGTTTATGTTTGTTCTCGACTACTGAGCATGTCCAAATGTATGGGGGGAGGTGTGGTGAGGTCATCGCAGCCAGAGAGTCCGCTCCGTTTCGTTCACATGGCTGCGATACGCCCCCCGTATCAGTTTCGTTCCACCCTGGAGGTTTTCGTGTTCCTGTCACAGCGTCTCGGTCTAAACGGGGCCTAAAAATAAATAAGTGAAAAGCATGATTTGACCAAAAACATGAATTATGCAGCTCACAATTCTTGGTTTTACAGTAATTAACGGACAAAAATGTTTTGAACAATGTTAATGTCATAACTTGTTTGATGTTATTTTGTTTTATTAACTTCGATAGTTTGATCCTTTATTGATGAAGTTGTGTGGGTTTCATAACCTAAAAAAATTATTAGGATTTATTTATTTATGTTATAACAAAGCAACAACCAACTTTAATATTTGTAACTTGGAGAAGTAATAAATTCAGAGTTATTTAACATTAACTAGCAATTACATTTATTTTACATTGCGTTTAGTTACATTGAAGTTACATCTGGCCCTTTGTGGGCAGCCATTATGATGACGTGGCCCTTGGTGAAAATGAGTTTGACACCCCTGGTATAGACCATTGACTGTATATAAATATGGACAGGTTCTTTCTTTCTTCCCATTGTACAAGAATTAAGCCAAAATATGTTCGCTGACATATTGTACACCCTTGTGTAAAACTAGAGCCAGGACATGCCCAAGAGGGATCTGTCAGATGGAGTCAGAAACAGAATTTTACCCTCCAACTTTTCCGCTTTCCAAAGCCCAAATTTAGAACAGGAAATATCCCTCATGTTGATTCAGTCCAGAGGACAACCGATTCTTTTCTCAAAGCAGACAATCTTTTCTTATAGAAGGCTGAGTCTTGTGTTTTCTCTCCCTGTTTCTCTTGTATTCTAATCTGGTAAAGAAGACTGCAGCAGGAGGTGGAGTTTATAAACTATACTGCTACCAATCCATAGAAAGAGACAGGGAATTGGATAGCATCAGAAAATAGGGCGAGAAAGAGTGGGGGGATGATATGTGGTGAAGGAGCCACAGATCGGATTTGAACCCGGACTGTGACTGTAGCCTCTGTACATTGGGTGCAAACTAAGAAATAGGCCACCAGTGCCCCTGTTAGTCTTTATTTTGACTCTTGAAAAAAAACTGGTTGAAGTTTGAGTTTTGATTGTGAAAATACTTTTTTTTTTTTTTTTTTCTTTTTTCAATGTGTCTTTCTGTGGTTTAACGAGACAGTTGGCGATTTTCTGGGTTAGTTTTTAGTCTTTGCACCGACAGTGAACCCAGGGCTGCAGGAGATTAGCTTAGCTTCACATAAGACTTGAAAAGGCAAGGAACAGCTAGCAATACCTCCAGTTAAAAAATGTTGTTTTTTGTTTAAAACTGGAAATTCACAAATGGCAAAGTTGCAACGGATGTATGTAAAGAATGAGTTGAGGCATGAAGCTGCATCTCAAAATAATATTTGTCATTGCCCAGCCCAAGAACCAAACATTGCTTTTCAGCATGTTTTTTGGGGGCTTTGTCTTTGCTTTTTAGCACTTGATATTATTTGAGTTTCATATATGCCAAAAAAAATCAATTAATTATCTGCCATTATCAGCATCAACTTACGAAACATGATGACTATTAGATTCCAAAACTACTTTAAATCAATTTTCTTTACCATGAAGATTGGTAGCAACAAAACAAAACAAGCCTTTGAAAATCCAACATCCATCTAACTGTCACCAAAAGTTCTGCAAAAGTTTTAAGACTTTCCACCTCTTCCAATTTAAAGCTGTGAAATTGTCCTGGATGAGATATTTTTTTTCTTCTACACCTATTCATCAAGAGGCTTTCTTACTTCCTTTATTACTGTCATGAAGTTCAGCTTCACCCAGCTTCTCCTCCTCACCTATTCTCTGTCTCTGCCTGCATATAGAGACATAAATTGGCTTGCTGAAGCCTGGCAGGAGCCTCCCATTGGATGATTTACCATATAATGCCAAGTGTTATTGTGTTACTGAAGTCCTACACACCATCTGTCCTGCTTCTCGGTCTTCCTCTCCCAAACTTCTCCACAGTGTGTATCCTCCCTCGGGGACGAGTGTGGGAGGTAGCGGAGTGGGCGGTTCAATCAGGTTGGGTAGTTATTGGAAAGGCTGGAAGTGCCCGGAATTGGAGATTGAGGTCCTACAGCTAAATTCCAGACTAACTACCTAATGCAAGGCAGAGGAAATGTGGGAATACACGTGGAAGAAATTCAAGAGCTTTGCTCCAAATTTCTAGGTATCTGATTGCAATGGAAAAGAGTCAGCAAGAGTTCAAATCTCCATTTTTCAAAAAACCAAAACAATCGTTACACTCTGCAAAATGTTCATGTTTTCCAAAGAGAGAACCATGAACAGGCTGGCAGCAGAAACGTGACTGTGGAGATGATGGTTCATTTTGAATCATTTATCTTTTTGCAGAAAAATTGAAGTGATTGAAAGAACATCACACGAGGACACAGTGCTTGAGAACAGAGACTGTCAGGAAGTGTTTGGGAAGCGCAGACAGCAAATGAAACATGGCTTGATCAATCAAGTGATTAAAATGGTGATGACACTTTGTTGATGCCCTGAGGGAAATTAAGTTGTCGCAGAAGAAGAAAGCAAACACAACAATAACAGAGAAGGATGCTGGAGCGGCGCCAACTGGTGTCTAATAGCCAAACCATTGTCTACAGTTTATATGCAATAAAACCTTTATTTTATTTGTTTTGAGGCAGGGCTCACCTTGATTTAAGTTTGATTTGATGGAGATACGGATAGGGAAAAAAAAACAATACTTTTACATCTGCTTTTGAACTGGGAATATTGCTGTTAAACAATATACATACTAACAACTTCCCTATGAGATTCACCTAAAGCCTGAAAGGGACAGTTAGGTTAAAGAAGTGTCCCAGGAAAACTGTTCGACGAGAGAAGTTTTGGTGGCGGACCCACAACAGCCATAACTCCCCTGGCAGCTTTTCAGCTCCAAACAGTGTTACAGGGAAATATTTTGATTCCTTCAATAAAGTTTGTGTATTTGGTTCAGAAAATAAAATAGACAATTGTTTCACTTCTCCAACTTTCAAAGTTCAATCCTAAATCTATATTGTGCACCTTTAAGCTGTGTATGTCCTTTAATCCAAATGTGCTACAGCTTCATTTAAATTCAAGGTAGCAGTCTGGTTCATGTGGTGACCTTTCTTTCTGGGGATACATGGGAAAACAACAGATTACATAGAGATGATGTCATCACATTTTTTATATGAACTAAAGTGACTCGCGGCTATTTCATTTGTATTAAATTACATAATGTAATAAATGTGAATAGACATAAACATAGCATTTTAATCACAGCTACACTAGTAACACTTAAATATTTGCAGCCAAAAGCAAAGTAACTCATTGCAGTGACTCAGTTGTTTCACATGACCTGTTCTTTGATGTTTGTCAAGGGCCTTAATCTTATTTAATTCATTTAAGAGATAGATGACGACTCAGATAAACACCAACAGGGAAATCTATGTCTGTGTAGCCTGTGTCACTTGTGTGTGTGTCTGCATAATTTGTCTTGTCTCCAGGTAATTTGGGCCAACGCAGGAGAATGCACAACTGCAGAGATTTGCATTCACTAATTAATTTGTCAGAAGTAATTTTTTTTTCCACTTGGTGCTTGATTAAAAGTAAAATTAATATTTTTAATTAAACAGAATAATAATTAAATTCCTATCAATCCACAATTATTGCTCAGTGAAGTTTTAAATATTGGAGGCATTCAGTTGCTCTGCTCATTTATTCTGATGTTCAGCAGACACTTGCAGGTCTGGTTTGGTGGAGAGGTCGGTGTAGAGCAGATGAGGTTTGGTGCTAATTACTTTGAGCTTTGACACACACACACAGACATACACACACACCTATACACACACACACACACACACACACACACACACACACACACACACACACACACACACACAGAATTAAGCCTCATCTTTACATTTGTGATTTATTTGGACTCCCTTGTTCTCGTTTGTATGTAGGCTCTCTGCTGTAGAGTAAGCACTTAGCAGCGACTACGTTGCAGAAGCTCTATAAATAAATCAGATTTGCCATGTTTTATGATGCTCAAAACGAGAAAATGGAGGAGAAAATGCTCTGTACGCTTCATTGTTGCTGTAGGACTGTAATACCTTTAAATCCCCTGTGTTTTGATTGTGTGTAAGTTGATCTGCTTCTGTCTGCTGCGAGAGACAGCGACAGAAGCTTTACTAGCATGACGTTACCTTCACAAAACACCGCACTACACATACAGAGAACAATAAATAATACCGACTTTCATTCCATTCAGTGCAGTACTAAAAAAATATATTATTTCTCTCTGCCTTCAATTCTTTCGCAAACAGTTATTACTAAGATAGATAGATAGATAGATAGATAGATAGATAGATAGATAGATAGATAGATAGATAGATAGATAGATAGATAGATAGATAGATAGATAGATAGATAGATAGATAGATAGATAGATAGATAGATAGATAGATAGATAGATAGATAGATAGATAGATAGATAGATAGATGGATGGATACTTTATTGATCCAGAGGGAAATTCAAGTAAGTAACTACACCTTTGTTAAGGGCCTTTACATTGTCATCATGTACAGGCATCCTGTGCTTAAAGTAAGTTGCATAAATGATCCTCTAAGATTGAGTTCTGGTTTAACCTCATCAGACAGCTTTGAGATGAACTGAAACACCAACTGCGAGTCAGGTGTGATCGACCAACATCAGTAGTTGTTAATGAATTCATGGCTGAATGGAAGCAAATTACTGCAGCGAGTTTTCAACATCTTCTGAAAATTCCTCTCGGCAGAGTGAAGGCTACTATCGCAGCTTATTAACGTCTCTGGTTTATAATCTGATTGTAAACCATTACAAAGCAATGAAGCACACAAATGACAGCTAACGTTGTTTCAGTGTTTTGAGTATTTTCTCTGTGATCTGGGAGAGGTGGAAGATGAGATGCACTTTTTGTTATAGTACTTGATATCACAGTCTTTGAGCTTTTCTGCTAAATGTCAGAAGCTTTCCAGATATGCTCTCTCTGTTACTCCAAAAACCTGAACTCTGATTGGCTATTTGATTTGTAAGCGGCAGGACTTATGTTGAAAACAACTAGATGTCTGCTGGTAGCTTTCTTGGCACATCAATTTCCTTTTGTTAAATTGTGTCTTTTGTTTTTCTTTCAGTCCTTAAACAATTAAGCTACAAAGATGTCTCATTACCTTATAATGATAAAAATATATTCACGAGTGTATAAAACCTCTCAGCTCTTTAATGTCCGTTGTTACAGTAGATGATCAGTGGAGACGGACAGGGTAAAGACATGCTTTACATTTGTGTCTGTGTGCACATACATTTTGTGCCACCCCTGCATAAGTCAGTGCACCAGTTGGGCCACCCCAATCAAAAAGTCTGGATCCAGCCCTGCTAAGATTTTTGTTGTCCTTTTTTTTTTTTTTTTTTTTTTTTTTTGCTGAAATAACCTCTCTGTTCTCTCATTCTGTAAGGCCCTATGCAGGAGACAGTCTTCGACTTCTGGAGGATGGTTTGGCAGGAGAACACGGCAGCGATCGTCATGGTGACCAATCTGGTGGAAGTGGGCAGGGTGGGTATTAATTACATGTTCAATCAAACCACAGATCTCAAATAAGATTACCTTGCCCCCAGCCGGCTGACAGCCTGATTGTATCTCAAGGCAAACTGAGCCATCTCTCTCTCTTTTTTTTCTTTGACTTTGAACATCAGTGCCCAGATGTTGTGTGTGTGTGTGTGTGTGTGTGTGTGTGTGTGTGTGTGTGTGTGTGTGTGTGTGTGTGTGTGTGTGTGTGTGTGTGTGTGTGTGTGTGTGTGTGTGTGTGTGTGTGTGTGTGTGTGTGTGTGTGTGTGTGTGTGTGTGTGTGACTGCGCGTTAGTAAGGTGTGTGACTTCTGCCTGCAGCTCTTTTTCCATCTATGTGATCAGAGAGAAGTGAGAAGAAACTGATTGATGGCCTTCATTACCGGAGAGGCATCCAGGCAACTGACTACTGTTTCATCTGAGTGGCTCTATAACAGGAGATTATACTCTGCTGTAGCCGCCAGCTCCTACCAGGCTCCTCAGAGCAGAAACACCTCTTAATGTTGTCCTCATTGGACAAAAAGGGGGCTGTTATTGAGTGTCGAGGATGGTTCATAATGTTCAAACTAATGGTCGAACCTTGACTTTCTCTTTGTTCACTACAGGGTAAAGGGGGGGGGGGGGGACCAGGGCTCTACTTCAGTCCTAATTTGTTCCACTTAACTCACACTGTAGTTCCTCCTGGTTAGGTTATAATCAAGAGAAAATGAAGGTCTTTACGTACAGTGTAATGCCTTGGCTACCAGGGGATTTTCCTCCCAAGAATTTTAAACATTCTCGCTGAAAGCCCCTCAAACACAGGCACACCTTGATTCCGCTGATATGCATTTTTTGGTGAAGCTTAAATGTAGCAGAGCTGATAATGATTCATGGGCTCATCTCCTGGTACCTCATTAGGCCGTTCCTCTACTGTAGCTGAGCCCAGCCCAGCCCCGCCCCGCACCTTCTCCACACCTGCTTAGCTGCAGGGCCGTCCTCGGAGGGCCCAGACCCCCAAACCGTCTGTTACATGATCCTTGTCCAATGGCGGGCGGCAAGCACAGTTGGTCACAGTGACGGTGGCTCCATAGAGGGCCCCCATAAAATCACCCCGCCATATCACAGCGGGCCATCTGCTCGGCACAGTTGCTGATGAACTCTGGGAGATCCTGGCACACGCATACACAGACTCCGTCCCGCTAGTTTCCCTCACCGGGGCGGCGCTCAGCGTACTTTGATGTATGAGAGATTTGGTTTGGAAGATAGTGTGCTGAGGTGTGTGATGAGGTGAGACTGCATGTGCTGCTTCTCCTTACTCTTCGTGTACACACAGTCGCACAGTCACAAGTGCACCGACACAAAAAATGAACATCTGTGAGTACGCTGGCATAATTTAGCCCAAAAGCTAATTCCCCCAAACCAGGCGCCGGATTCACACAGATCTAATAAGGTAATGGCTTTTGCCTAATTCAATCTGGCTGGAAGCGGACGGTGGATTTGTGATTGTCATCGGGGATTAGTCATCAGGGGTGTCAGAGAGACAGACCTGAAAGTCCCCCTCTGTCTGTGCCACTCCACAAACCAAAATCTCATTTCATTCCTAAGCAGGGCACAGACTCCAGAAATGAAAATTGAATCTAGTTGTGGCTGATGTTGTATTATCCCTCATCAAAAATTATCATCCTCTGATTTACCTCCCCGATCTCAATCTCTATTACCAGCCTTACTCTCTCAGTATCAACAGTTTAATTGAACAGGGGGGGGAGGGTGAGGAGGGGGATGATCTTACGCTCAGGATACCTAATATAAGTAATATTTCCACAGGGGTCTTTTAGATTTCTGTGGGGAAATCTCTTTTAAACAGCTGAGGGTTTATTATTTCGTATCTTTATTGGATTGTCATTATATCCACCTTTTCAAATTGTGGTTCTGTATTATTTTTTTTGTTTAGTCCTTTTCTTTACACTGGATTTGATTAGATGATTTAAGGTGGACAAACCTCAAACCCCCTCAGTACCTTTCCTTCTCTGTTCGACACTTCTGTAGTCCACCTTTACACCCATTTTCACTTTATCGACATGAGAATGAAAAAGCAATAATGTGAGAATGAGCTCTCCGTCGATACATAAGATTTCCAATTTGCAGCAGTTCCTTGACCGGGGGTCAAAACTAATACCAAGCGAATCTCATTTTAACTTCAAAGAAGGGCTTCAAGAACTAAAATGCATTGTAATGTTTCGTGACAATTATCTTTATTAGAAAACAAGATGGCCTGGCAGATAATGAAATAAATTTTGAGCGTGTGTGCAGTGAAAAACGGCATTTATAAAGTGTGTGCAAATGTGAATGCATTGCAGTTAGCAGACAGCAGACAGTTTGAGTGCACGCGGTTATAAAACACTTGTCTTTGTCACTCTCAGGTGAAGTGCTGTAAGTACTGGCCCGATGACACCGAGATCTACAGAGACATCAAGGTGACGCTGATAGAGACTGAGCTGCTCTCCGAGTACGTCATCCGGACCTTTGCTGTAGAGAAGGTAAACTTTTTAACCTCTAACAGCACTCGTGCTCCTTCAGAGAGACGCGCAGTAGATACTAGACCTCAACCTCTGGCCACCCAACAGTTTGCATGAAGAAGTTCAGGGTCATGTGCTTTGCTCATAAGCACCTTGAGAGTACTTGCAAAGTAGTTCAGGAGAGAGTCATCTTAAAAAGTTTCTCTGCTTTTGTGTGAAAAGTCTGAGGCTAAAAGTTGCTTTTATTAGAGCAACTCATCAAGGGCATGGCGATATAGCTGTTTGTTGAATGAGTTGTCAAGTTTTGCTCAAAAATACGACTAATTCTTCTAGTTCCTATTATTTTTACCAATTACCCTACAGAATATGTTGCTGTTTCTTTTATGTTGGCTTGATATAACAGAAGCGTTTTTAGATTTGTTTGAAGTAGTTTCTTCGAATGTGACGATGCAGAGTGTTTGGATTAGAAAGCAGAGTTTAGCTCAGAAAATTCTTCAGGATTGTTTAAACTTTCCACAAACACTTAAAATTCAAGATGCTACAGTATAGATTCAAAATGCAGACACTGAGTCTTTTTAAAAAGTAAGCAATCCTTAAACACATCATGGCAAAAGAGTCATTCACTTAACAGTAGCTAAAACTGTTATGTATTCTACTGATGCTCAGTTCACATTTTCTTATCAGAATAAATAAATGAATGGGTACCAGTGAGGCCCTTTCTTGCCATTATTAATACAGGTTACAATCATATTATAACAGTTTAACTGTGACTTAACTCAAATCCAAATCCACACGCTGTAAATCTGCCTATAATTCCCCTTAAATAAACCTTAAAACCTTCTGTTTACATAATGGATCCACATGGAGATTACAGCTGTAGCATAGATGAGAGGAGACACGACTGAAAGCTTCCACAGTAAGTTAAGAAATAAGTCCACAGCAGCCTTGAACATCCTGTTTGCTGATGGATATTGAAACTTCCCATGAAGTGTCTGTTTGTGTTCAATCAAAATGTGTGTTTGCTTAAGAAGGACCGCTCACATGGCCTCTGCACTGTATCGTCCGTCGTCTCTCCACATCCTCCCTGTGCTCAACTCTGTGTGTTTAACGTGATGACTCTGTTCCTCAGAGGGGGGCTCATGAGATCCGCGAGATCCGACAGTTTCACTTCACGGGCTGGCCGGACCACGGCGTGCCCTATCACGCCACAGGCCTGCTGGGGTTTATTAGGAGAGTCAAGTCTAAGACCATGACCAACGCTGGGCCCATGGTGGTTCACTGTAGGTTAGTGTTCACAACAACTGACGATTGTGTTTCTTTCTTTGGTTTCTGCTCTGTCCAACCAAACAGTGTAGCCTTGTCCTCTCCTTCAAAGTTGTGGATAGCACACTCTGCAGTCAGAAGATTAGAAATCAGCAGTCTGGTTTTTAGTACATGAAATTATCTCATCTTTCTAAAAGGCTGCCTTAAAGGCTAAAAGGTCCTTTTATCAAAACCACATTATCGAATATGATGCTGTTTTTCCATCAGAACATTTTATGACTGAACGTCGTCTAAAAAAAAAGAAGTGGCTGCAAAGACAGAAGACAACATGTTTATGGATTTTCATAGATATAATGTTAATTCTTTTTACAAATAAATCACATTTTTGTAATGCATTTACGCAGAGGAAGAAATCCTGGAAAATGTTTTAAAGTTTCAGACAGAAAGTATTAGATGTTATGTGCTGAATAACAAAATGTAACAGCAGCACAAGTGGAGCAGATTGTTCTGGGAGGAAACTGATGTAATAATGTTCAATATATCTATCTATAAGACAGTAGCTGTAAAACCACAGAGTGTTTGGATTTCTCAAGTTGATAGACTGTTATTACCTGTCTCAAAAATACAGAGTCCTTATTTTACCACTATTGATATGTGATTATAATACTTGAGTATATTACTTAGAATATGATATGTGAACTGCCACAATGAAATGTATGACCATGTTCTCATAAGCTGTGTGTTTTTGTGCAGTGCCGGCGCAGGGCGGACGGGCTGCTTCATCGTTATCGACATCATGCTGGACATGGCAGAGAGAGAGGGTGTGGTGGACATTTATAACTGCGTGAGAGAGCTGCGATCACGAAGGGTCAACATGGTGCAGACCGAGGTCAGTAACACCTGGTTTAACGCTGGACTCAGTAGAAGTGGGTTCGGTCCACAGATACTCATCAGTACCAGGGAGAGTGAGGGTACAGCTTGACAGGCTGTTGCCATCAAATGTGGATTAACTCAAATCTCCGAGTAATTCTTACCATAAGCCCCACTCCTCTGCTGCTCCAGAACAAATGCTTGGAATTAATGACAAAGAAAGGAGCTGTTTGTCAAAAACATGCATTATATTCGGGCAAAATAAATCATATCCTCGCGCGTTTGAGCGATCTAGTCGATAGAGGTTTTCAACCATTTTGCAAGTGACTGATGATGTCCATTATCTTTTAAAAAGCAGCATAATTAGTTTCAATTTGCAACTGTCGGTCAGTTTTTCAAGTGCCACTTCAAACTGGAGGTATATTTCATTATATCACTACAGCATCCAAAATATAATTGACCTCTATGTGATAGCTGTAGGGTAAGTGCTCTCCAGAGCTCGTTTAAAGCTGCTTTGAATATCAGATGAACGGTGTTTCACATTAAAAGCAGATGCATTTATAGCCAAGGCTTTACATTTTTAGGATAGTTTCTCACTGAAGACATTTATTGAAGTGCACACCCTAACTATTTCCCAGGATGCTGAGCCCAAGTGCCTGCCAATACATGCAATAATAAAAGGGTTTAAAGGCTTGTAACTGAGAATATTGAGCTCATATTGATGGCTGAAAACATCCTGCAGCTTTATGCCAGAGCGGGCCACCAAAGGACTTTGCGCTTTCCTGAACACCGGCCATCTGGAGGTGTCCATAGTCCCGTTGGATGCATCATTTCACCGTAATTCCCTTTAAATCACAAGCGTCATTGGACTTAATGGGCAAATGTTTCATCGTTGACGTCCAGAACGGGATTTGAGTAACTAGAGACCAAATGTTGTTCACCCTGAGTCACTCTCCTCAAGTTCAGTGACCTTCAAAGGGTGTGTATGTGTGTGATTTTCCCTCGCAGGTGTTCAGGCTCGACTGGCACGGCTTTTCAGCTCGGGGCCAGACACTAAACTTTTCCAACGTGGTTCAATCTGTCAGCGGAAATGAAAAGCCTTGTTGTTGTTTATGGTTTATGAGCTCTGATAAGATCTGTCAATCTGTGGATTCTGTTTGGAGGACCGTGTCGCCGAGGCTGAGCGGGCGCGAGCCAGTCAAACTCTCAGGTCAACACTTCTTATTCTGCAGCACACTTAACAAATGGCAACACATGTTCCTGTGCAAATCTGTAAATCAGTGACCCCTATGCGTGTGTGCAGATTTCGGTCCGAAGTGACAAGGGAGTGTCAGCTGAAAATGTCACTTCAGAAAAGATTTGCATCAAGCCTCAAGCCATGTCAACATGTCGACTGCTTGACTGACTGATGTGAGGAGGAGGAAATGTGCCGCGATTTCTAGATTTGCTCGAAAGGAACTTCAGGACAGTGGTTGAGCGGTTTTTGTTGTTAAGATGTCAGCCTTGTTTATGGCTTTATCATGACAACAATAATGACAAATCACAACCTGGCCAAGGTTACCGATGTTTGATGGAGTTTTAGAAAACACGAAAAGGTCATGAAAATAGACAAAGTACCTTCTCCACATCTTCTAAGAGTTTGAAGCTTTTTGAAAATGTCATAGTATTCAGGGTTTTATTCCAAAAAATAAATCATCTATTTTCAAAAGAAAATGCAAAAATATGTAATGTAACCTTTAAAAACAGACAATGACTAATATTTGTAATAGAAACAGCCTCAGGGATAAAGAATAATCATGGGAAGGTCATGGAAAGGTCATTGAATTCACCAGGCTATGCAGTTCTGCTGCGGTTACTTTAAAAGGATATATGTTTTCGGCAGCTTTGAGTCTTAGAAGTCTGATAGATCCGCAATGAGGATGCCGTTTTTTGCAGGAGCAGTATGTCTTCATCCATGATGCCATTTTGGAAGCATGTCTGTGTGGCGACACCACCATCCCCGCGAGTCAGCTCCGCTCCGTCTACTACGACATGAACCGCCTGGACCCGCAGACCAACTCCAGCCCCATCAAAGAGGAGTTCAGGGTGAGCACATTCGAACACCATCAGCTAAATAAGGCACAGTATGCATTACCTCAAGTGCAGCACAAGTTCAAAATAACAGTAAACATGTTGACTCTTGATGAATGGCGCAGTCCCCCTCTGGGCCAATCAGTAGCAAATATGTCACCTCGCTTTAATCTGTATTAGCAGCCCCCCTCTGTGGACCAATCAGAGTTCTATGAGATGCATCGCCCCCCATAGATTCATCACGTCAGGGGAGTCAGAGCTATTGCTAATGTAACTGATTAAAGAATTGCATTGTTAATTACCATATTGGGAGATAATTAGCAAACTCAAGACCCCGGCGCCTACTTTCCTGCGTCAGTATGACAGTGTGTAATCCTGCGTCAACTCCTGTAGACTCTGAACATGGTGACTCCCACGCTGCGGGTGGAGGACTGCAGCATCGCCCTTCTGCCCAGGAACCACGAGAAGAACCGCTGCATGGACGTCCTCCCTCCAGACCGCTGCCTCCCGTTCCTGATCACCATCGACGGGGAGAGCTCCAACTACATCAACGCAGCACTCATGGATGTAAGGGTTAAACACAGGCAATATAATATCTATATATTTTTAAACTATAAGCTATAAGTGATTCTTTGGAGTCATTTAAAAACATTTCCAGCATCAATGGAATTCTTCAAAATTGAATCCCTGTGATATTTATGTGGTCGCACAGCAGAGAATTAGCAGCAGAAACTTTCCCACATGTTGCTTTTCTTGTCAAACACTAATGTGTGTTGTCAAAGCAGCTATTTTTCCCTTTCACAGTTAATTGAAAGCAACGTGGTTATTACGGCTAATGAGCTGTAATATTGGTATTTCAGCCTCTTAAACTAACTGGATGGGTCTTTGTGTGAGGATTTCAAGTGGTGGATTTCCAGTACCTAAAAATTAATTCAGAGGAAATAGATTTCTGTTTTAGGATTAAAGGGTAGGATGTGTTAGAAATACCCTGAGGCACAACAATCATCTTTGACACGACTAGAATTTGAAATATTGAAGGACAGCACACAGAGATGTGATCACAAGGACAATGAAGAAAACGGTAAACACATTTAAAAGAAGGCAAAATGCCCATTGGAGCCACGTATCCTTCAACAGAGGACGTGACATAAAAGAACAAAAGAAAGTTGTCATTGAAATGGGTTTTTTTCTGGCAAGTTCTGTCATACAAGAGAAAGTGAAATGGATCCAAAGAGAGAACATTTTTACTTCACTTAACTGTTTCAGAGTTTACTCACTGAGAAAAATAACTTCAAACTTGACAATGGACTTTAAAACAAAACTTAACTTTTTACATCATTATTTATTTCTTTTTGTACACTTGTCAAAAAGGTATTTTTTACAAAGACTTTTAACAGTTGAGTTGAGTTGAGCGTTAAGTTTCTCCCGGGACACAGGAGTAGAGAGACTAGAAACCTAACAAGCAGCTGCTGCTGTGGGGGTTGTAGACCTTAGGATTCAAAACCTGGAGAAGAGCTTCTAAACACACCTTTTAGATGGTTTTATTTCATCAACTATGACCAAATCTTTTAAAGACAAAACGTCCAGGTGACTTTACTTGTGGGGCATGTATCATCTGAGACAGGATCCTCGGCTGTCTGGGTTAGATTCCAGTCCTGTGACCTTTGCTGCACGTCAGAGAACCTCTCTCAAACATTCCTGTCACTTTTCAGTTCTCATTTCTTCAGTGGAGCAATAATGGAAAGGTTTCAAATGTCATGTCATTTTTATTTGACGATACTTACATACTTGACTTGGACTGACATAAAAGTGAATGTCAACTTTCACAAAGTGAAATTTCCCCACAAGATGAAACTAATAAATAGAATGTAAAGCAATTTCAGGTGTTAAATGTATTCAGGGTGGCCAAAAACAAAGAACACCTTGACAATGTAAGTGTCCAGCGATGGACTTTTTGGCTCCTGTCTTAATGGTGCAGGTGACCTTTCAGGAACAGAATCCTGTCTTTCACAGCAAAGCTTTCTTAGGGAGCCAGAAACCACATTAAGAGCGCTACGTCCTTTTGTAATCTCCCTCGACATGGAATCTCCATTAGAAAACAACACTGTGAAGCAGGTCAAAAGAAAGAGGTTATTCTGAAATGATGTTGGTTTATTCTCGGTAAGTTGTCAGCTTACGTGCTATATTCTATTCATGAGTTGTATTTAGCAGTTTCCCTCTGCTTCTCTTTCTATTTTCTCCAGAGTTACAAGCAGCCTTCTGCGTTCATCGTGACCCAGCACCCGTTACCAAACACAGTGAAGGATTTCTGGAGATTGGTGTTGGACTACCACTGCACATCGATAGTAATGCTCAACGACGTGGACCCAGCCCAGGTAAACCCGACCTGATACGTGTTCATGAACACAGCCACATACAATAAACAGAGTAAGCATTATGGGATATCGCAAGTAGGGCGCTCAGAAACAGATGACAGATGAGGCATTTCCTTTCATCAGAAGTCTGTGTCTAATAAATTCACACAGAAGTCGAGCGTGGGAACTGAATTCAGAAAAGATTACTATTTTTGTTTTCTTTCAGACACAAACACAGGGATATGTTCATGCACACACACACACACATATATCTATAAGTATACACAGAGTATGTTTGAAATGAGGTGGATGCTGCGGAGTGGAAGAGGACTTGCCATGAAAGTGCGGGTAGATGGAGAGACGGGCCTGTGGAAGAGACTATCCAGATTTCTCAGCCTGAGGCTCTGTCATAACACCCGGGGATCAAAGCCTGAAGCCGGGCTGCTCTCCCCATCCAAATCCCCCTTCCCCAGGTGACTGACTGACTGGCTGCCTGGCTGGATTGAAAAGGCCTTTCATTCAATATTCTCACTGTAGCCAGCCAGCCAGAGAAACAGCACAGGTGGGAAGGGAAGCAGGCGGGGGGGGGGGGGAATAGATGGAGATGAGGGAGGTGGAGGTTTACTATCTTCTCCATCAGCATCTTTGTTTTTGCATCTGTTGAATTTGTCAAGTGTTGACAGGCTCTCAAAGGAGGCGAGAAAGTGCTGCTTTTGGCTGCCGCACATACGTTTATGTCTATCTTTGCTTTTTTTTCCTTCTGTGTAAGAGGGAGAAGGGAGCGTTATTTGTGTGTCCATCTGTACGAGTGTGCTCAGGCCTGTTATTTGCATTCTCTTCAGGTAGTCCCATTTTTCTGTTGTTTGTTCTTCACTCCGCATGAAGGCACATCTTAGTGCAGAATCTGTCCATCTGTGTGTTCACACACACACACACACACACAAGCACACGAGTCAGATTCAGGGCTGCGAGGCCGGACGTGTGCTCAGCAGGGGCATGCTTTTAACGCCCACTGAGGAGAGGAAAAGGGCCGTTTTTCCGGTTCTTACGATCCCGTCCTATTTGCATCTTTACACTGCTTCAAGAGCAGTCGATAACACCCTCACTGATTGTGACCTGAAACGTTCAATAAAGAGTGAATTTAATCATTGTTTTTTTATGTATCCCCCTATAATTTTAAAGCTTAAGTTCCTCTTTTTACATCTGAGATAGGGAAGAAATCGCTAAATTTCATTTTCCAAAAGCTGAACACAGATCCATGTAGTGTGACTTGGCAAAGTCAGTGATTCAAAACCCTCCTTCACGGGTTTGTGTACCAAAGAGAAGACTTCAGGACCTGTGAAGGGAGTGCATGGAAAGGCTGGAGTGTATTGTAAATGTATTTTTTTAAGTAACTGTGAGTAACTGAACAGGATGACCATAAAGAGAGTTGTGTGAAAACAGTTTGCAACCAAAAAGGAAATTCTAAAGAGCGGCTCCAACTTAAAGTCAAACAGTGTTTGATAAATCACAACAAACACCAACATTGAGCAGTTGAATAAATGTTTGAAATCTAAATGTAATGATTAAATAACTATAACATCTAAACTGTTAATCTTTTTATGATCTATTTTCAAAGAAAGGATTCTCTCATTTTCTGTTGGTCTAAAAAACAAGAAGCGCTTTTTGGACAGAACATGCAGTTTTCCGAAGAGATAAGAGCATTAAGTCAAGGTTTTCTTATTTCTGAAAAGTCTAGTTTGAATGTTTGGTCCATTTAGAAATATATTCCAGCTTTTGTCTGAATGAAAAAGTAATTCTTTGTCTTTAAAAAAAGAAAACACTTGAGATTTGATGTATTCACCTTCTCTTCTTAAGATTCATTTCTTCAAGTTTATAAACCCACATTAACCTCTTTGGGTCCAAGGAACTGATACGTCTCTAACCTTTTACTTAGTTTGGATTTTGACACTAATGAATCGTCTTCCATTTTCTTTTCTTTTTTCTTTGTGTGTGTGTGTGCATATGCGTGTGTGTGTATGTATGTGTGTGTGTGTGTGTGTGTGTGTGTGTGTGTGTGTGTGTGTGTGCGTGTGTGTGTGTGTGTGTGTGTGTGTGTGTACATGCATATTTTGTTTAGTTGTGCCCACAGTACTGGCCGGAAAATGGAGTCCACCGCCATGGGCCCATCCAGGTGGAGTTTGTCTCGGCTGATTTAGAAGAGGACATCATCAGCAGAATATTTCGGATCTACAACGCAGCACGGGTACGGTGACCCAGGGAGGTCATACTTAATACACCAAATCCTTTGTTTTCTGGAGAAACGCAAAACACTACATTTAACTTATCTCGTTGTCGTGTAGTTTTTCTGCTCAGCTGCCCATTTTTTCCTAACTTTTCAAACTTGTTTGTCTTCTCTCCGATCTCAACTGCCAATTTATTCTGTGACTGCACACCTCACACATCCCACTCATTCTCCGGTCTGTCCATTCAAGCTGTGCAGAGGCAGAGTCACTGCGTTCGATAACAATGCTGCTGCACCAGTGATTGGACTGAGGTGCGATTGCCACATGTCACGTTTTTGAGACAGCTTGAGAAATGTCACACATTGTTAAAAAGGTAGAAATCAAGTTGAACTCTGTGACTTTTCCTTCAATCATATTTGTCGGGGAAGCTCTGTGTAGCTACCTTAAAAATCACATCTCTCAAAATCATGTAAAAGTGCATCCCGACTTTTACACTATGTGGTATCCAACTGGGCACAAAGCTCTTCATTTTTTGATGTTTTGTCCATCTACACCTCAACCCCATGGACTATGCTCAACTTATCCTTTCAAAAACCACACCCTCGTGGGGCACTGGTGAGCATGCTGCTGCAGCTGCTGTCTCACATCTCTCTCTCTCTCTCCTCGGTTTCCTGCTCTATCTGTCCTATCTCAATATCCCAAAATTATATAAAACAAAAATGATTAAGGAGCAGTAAAGTAATGGCCACTATCCAAAGAGGAAACAATCCCCAAAGGATGCCAGAAAACGTTCTTTGGAGTTACAATTATGTATGATTGATTTGGATTGAGGCAGTTAAAAAAAAATAAAAAAAAATGTTACTTTGAAATATTTGTTTTCTTGTTCGATTTTCTTAGTGGGCTTTCAGTCCATTCAAAATGCAGTTAAATCAAACATGTAGACAATTGAAACGAGCACATTAGTCCTGTACAGCGACAATGTGTTCACAGGTTAAGAACCAGTGTCTTTGAAGACATTAATAATCCATTAAATTAAATTAAATTAAATTCAAAATAAATAAATAAAACATCAAGAGAAGTCAACCAAATACAACTGCATTTATGTTTTTATCAGAATGTGTTGGGTTTTTTTAAATCTTTTAACCCTTTATATATAAAGCTGCTAGATTGTTTGGACCCGCTGCTTTACTTTAGACTAACACATCTGACTATGCTTTGTTGTATTTGTTAAATCCTTTGGAGGGTCTAAATAGTCCTGCTGTTGACACTTGAACCATCCAGTGAAGGCCACTTACTCTGTAAAGAGAAATGTGTCAAAAAGTCTAAAAAACACATTTTTTAATTTTGTGAGCACCACAAAATGTGGAGGAGAAAATCACAGACATCTCCTCAAAACGGTCATCGCTAAATACCACCACAGATTAATTACACTTGTTATTTCTTTAAATATGATGAACTGACCCTTTAACTTTGACCTACCACACATCATAATTCAGATAAGGGTCCTGACATAGGCTGTAGGGTGCTCACCTGCAGTCACCTGCGTAAGCTCTTTACCCCTACAGTCTTCCTGAAGCTGTCAATAAACTCACATTAATATGGTGGAACAGCTCCTGGCCGGCAGAGACACCAGCAGCATGTAAAGAGGAGTACAGCGTAATCACATATGATCACTGACAAGTGTTATTGATCCATATGTCTGAGTGTGATTTAGAGTGTCTGTATCTTCACTCTCCGTCTCCAGCAGTAGCCGCGCTCATCTATCAGCCCGTCCATCTGAGCATTCATCTTCTCAGTGGCTCCTCGTGTCCTTATCCATCTCTCCTCCTACTTGCCTTCATCGAGGCTCAGCTTAGCCCGGCATCTTTAGTGACTGATTACATCTTTACATAGCAGAGATTAACCCCCAGCCATCCACCACCACCCTCTGTGTGTGTGTGTGTGTGTGTGTGTGTGTTAACCTGGGATAACCGGTGTGTGTCCTTCCCCCTGCAGCCCCAGGACGGCTACCGGATGGTGCAGCAGTTCCAGTTCCTGGGCTGGCCCATGTACAGAGACACGCCCATGTCCAAACGCTCCTTCCTCAAGCTGATCCGACAGGTGGACAAGTGGCAGGAGGAGTACGATGGGGGAGAGGGGCGCACTGTGGTCCACTGTCTGTAAGTCACCAGAGCACACAGAGGTGCTTTTAATGCTGGGATTAAAAATGAAACATCTCCACCTACTGACCAAAGAGTACTACTGCATCCTCACCCCTCAGTCTCTCTGCTGGAACTCTTCTGTCATTGAGCTGTTTTAATAATTGTCACATTGGGCTTCTTCTAGGAATGGAGGCGGCCGCAGTGGGACGTTTTGTGCCATCAGCATTGTGTGTGAGATGCTTCAACACCAGCGCTCTGTGGACGTGTTCCATGCCGTCAAAACATTACGGAACAACAAACCCAACATGGTGGACCTACTGGTGAGGGAACTGCAGAGGCGTTTTGAACATTTCAGTTTGACCCTCAGACCCACCTTAACTTTGAAGAGTCACTTCTCTACTGAATTTACATGTTCTATAATCTCTATGGAGTTGTAAAACATCCGAAGCATTTAGTTATCACATCTGATGAAATCCATTCATATAATGATAAAAAAAGAGGCAGGTCCTTTTAATATAGCACGTTACATTTTACATATGTGCTTCTTCAGATTTATTGTTTTGTTTCTGTAAAGAAAGAAATGTTGATGTAAGTGTTAAATGACAAAAGAAGGGCAGGGCAGGCCGAGTTTATTTATAAACCACTGTTCATACATGAGAAAAGGCTTTACAGAGCTCTCTCTCTCTCTCTCTCTCTCTCTCTCTCTCTCTCTCTCTCTCTTTGCCTCCTAGGACCAGTACAAGTTCTGCTATGAAGTTGCACTGGAGTACTTGAATTCTGGCTAACTCAGAGCTCCTGAATCCACCAGAGACTTCAAGTTTGGGACTTTACAAAAGAACTGCAGCTCACATGTGTGCATTTTGCAAAGTGTGTGTGTGCGTGTGTGTGTGTGTGTGTGTGTAATGGACCTGACAGGAGCAAGGTACGCACACAACAATACATGCAGCTCCTTTGACCAGCGCTCCTTTTTCTTCTTCTTCTTCTTCTGGTTTTCAGCTGGTGCAAATGGGAAAGGTAACAGAGTGTACAGTGTTAAATATCACAGCCTGTTTCTGTGCTAAGGAACTCAGCGGGAGCACAAGGAGGTCTTTTTTTGTTCGTTTCCTCTGCAATGAGTCGCCTCTTCTTTGGATCCATCTTTCTTTCTCAGATGCCTGTAGTCCTGTGGTCGTTGCCTTGATCCTCATTGGACAGTTTTCCGTGGAATGCGATACACTATACATAATGTAAAGTGTTAATTTTATTCTCTCTGTTTTCTGTTTTTGCTCAGCTTATGATTAAAGTCATTCAACGCAGGAGCTCAAAGCCTAAATGTTACTAAATGTCCTGTAAATTTCTGACTTTTAGCTGATTACTGCTTCACACTGTACGTTGAGGACGGCAGGCTCAGTCTACATCTGCTTACCTTTTACCCTGTATAGGGATCCAAAGCTTTATTTGCACTTCCATTGAATCCTTGCTGTGCATATTGTACATATTTCTGTAGATTATTTATTCACGGTATGTACTTTTTTTGTGACTCGCAGTACGTGACAATCATAGGTTCTCTAGGTTTGGTTTTTGATTGTATTATGTGCTTTTTGTTGGTCATCTCGTGTGACAGATCAATTCCATTGTAAAGAAAAAAGATATATAAATGTATCTACAATATAAACATTGGATTATGTATCTCTGCGTCTTCTTTGAGTGAAGCTGGAAACTTTGATATCAGGGGGACACCTACAGGAGGGATGAGGAATAACACAATATGTCCATATTTCTAACTTGTTTTTATGCTATTGGCATCAATCAGTTATTTTGCTTTTTTTTAGGTTGACTCTTTAATTGTGTCATTTTGAGAAGACTTTTGTCCTCTTGCTTTTTTTCTCGGAGAAATCTCGGAACTTTAACGATCTGCAGCACAGGAACAAAAACATACACATCGAATACACAGAAGACTTAATTGAAGAGTCTGGAAGTCATGTCTTCAACATTTCATTTTTTGACCAGACTCTAATACATCATTAACAGAGAGCCCAAATTTGACCATGCTCAGAGAGGACTTTATTTAATCCAGCTCTTTAAGCGTAGAGCTGGATCCATGGTAGAGGATCCTGATGGATGACACTGCCTCCCATGCTACTTCTGGAACCTATTGGATCCACAGGCAGGTAAGACGAGCTTCTAGGATTGCAGTTCCAGAGCTGGGTAAAATTAATCTCAGGCTGAGACTGAGTGGCAGTCTACGATGGTTAAATAGATACATTTCTCAATCTATCTACAGAGCACTATCAGAGAGAGGACACTTGTGTGCACCGTCTTCTTGATCAGATTAAACACCAATGGGGAAAAGTTGGTATCAGAGATCTGTGCCTTCTGATTTATTTGTGTTTAACTCCCCCTAGTGGTGTCTCCGAGCACCTCCATCTGGAATAACTAACACTGAAGATGCTAAAGGGAAACAGTTAATTTGGACATTGTACATGCAATGCCATTCATTCCTGTGAGACTGATGCATGTTATAATTTTGTGTCCAGAATATGGAAGAATAAGTCAAATAAAAAATGGTTTATCTTTATGATGAAAGCCAGTGGTTACCTGACCATGGGGGTGTTTGGGCTTGCTTCAGGGCACATCAGCAGCACAGAAAAGGAGAACGTCACACACATTTTTCAGTAATTCACCAGACATTCAAGGGTTGTAGTCCAGAGATTCAAACAGCAAGCTTGCAGTCACAGTCCCGCTTTAATCTTTGGAATAATGATCCTCAATAACGCTCTGAAACGTCACCGAACGGAGGATTCAAACTCGATGAATTACATTACATTATTTGAGGGAAAACTCGTCATCAGTACGGATTTCAGTTTCTACTGTGCTGCTCGATGTAACTGCCGCTCTTTACTTTCTATTCTTGTTCCCTTGTTTAGGTTGAACCGGACACCTCTGTTAATGCTGGTGTGGCTAAAGGTGCGTCTGACTTCTGACCACATTGAGAAACACTCTTGGAGCTTTCAACCACAAGATATCAGTGAAGAGATTCTTTTCAGTTTTATTTTTACGCTACACTTGAGAGATCATTGAAAACAGTGTTTGAATTTCCGCATATATTATACAAAAACATTGAATCTCTTGGCAATTCTACCCTTATTAGTCCAAAAAAAAAGCCTTAGAATTGCTAATAAGCTACTCATCAAGCACTGGCTGACTTAAATAGTAGGTTCAAAGACAGCATCCAGCTCTTGAATAATGTGAAATTGTGCATTCGTTGGCTCTCAATGCAGCTGTTTGTCCCCGCAGGCTGCTGCAGAGCCTTGAAGAGTCTCTGTCGGACAGGAGGATGGAGTATTTGGCGCTTGTTCATGGAAGCTGAAGGTCTCATCTTTTCCCAGCGCAGAAAGTTCCAGCTGGTCGGAGCTACAGGCACTGTGGCACCAGGGATGGTTTCATCTTTCACTGCAGGGCTGCTGGTGAATTATTTCCCTGCTCACATGTGGAGACCGGAGGAGCAGATGAGTTGGAGAGACGACAGGAGAGTGATGGAGGAGACTGGGAGCTGCTTCTGGTGCTGAAACTTGATGTGAGTTGAGGTGCTGAGGGAGAGTTCACACCAGATGTTTCCTGAGCTGAAGTCCAGCGGCACATACACAACTCATGCACACACAACTCATGCACACACAAATCACACACAGCTGCAAAGTCATAGATAAATGAACTTCTTCTGTATTTGCAGCCTTCTTAGTCTAGGAATGAAGGAAAGATTACAAGCAAATGACAGTAGAATACATTGGATGATTTGCCTTGGAGTTCTTTCATTCATTTTGGATAAAAGCATCAATGGAGGAAATGTCAATCAAATGTGTTTTCTTAATAAAAGCTTCAATGTTGATATGAATAGATGTTTTAGTTAATCCCCAAGGGGAAATTCTGGTTTAAACTCCGCCCTCCCTCTTACACACACAGGCCTGAATCACACACATGCACAAACAGGACCTGTGGACCTGCATCAGTGGAGCGATGTCAGAGTGGGGCTGCCACACACTTCTATGTAGAGAGCACAACAGAGCGGTTGGAAGTTCTGTGCCTTGCTCAAGGGTACTCTGAGCAGCATCAGGAGGTGACCTGGCAACTCTCTAGCTAGCAGACCAACTTACATATTTTGTGGCGTTAAACCTACAGTATGCAGAAGCAGATCAGCAACACAAACGGATTCAATATAATCCTAAAGAGGCAAATAAAAGGCTTTAAATAACCCAAGAGACCCAAGAGGCAGTATAATGGTTTGAGATGCAACCACAAATGTACACACGATACCTATAAACTAGCCCAAGAGAGAAACTCAAAATCACCACGAGGAGATTCAAAAACACAACCAAGAGGCATGATAGCGTCAAAGAGACTTGAACAAGCACAAAACGTGTCAAAAAGAGGACAGAGGCACAAACAACAACAACATATAGATTTAAAGAACAGATACAGATTACTGAAAAGGTCAAAACAATACAACTGCTAAGAGATGCAATAATCAACGAGAATTAAAACACCCAGATGGACTCAAACAAAGAGACCTTAAACAGATCACAGAGAGACATAATGAGCACAAAGAGACATAGAAGACCCCAAAAAAAAAACAAAAGAGAGAAGCAAAATGACCCTGATGAAAAACTAAATAACCTCAAAAAAATGCAACGAGAGCCTTGAAACAAGTGCAAGAGATTTTAATCCACCTCATTCAGACTTTTAAGGGAAGCGACAGAAAAACAATGAGGAACAGATCACCTAAAGACAGACTTAAAACAACTAAAGCATCTCAAAGCAACAAAAGAGACTTAAAGGGAAAACATTTTGACACAAATGACGCTTCAAGAACAGCCATGAGGTCAGGAAACAACAACTCAGATACTCAAATGTTGCATATTAAAAGTGAAAAAGAACGACTCTTGAACTGAACTGTCTTCCCAGATTGTCCCTTGCAGTGGACAGTGAGTCTCACCTTGATCTCAGACATCAATTTGCAAGAGTCACGAGAGTCAAGTTACACATTTTCCAATATGGTAGGCATCACATGTCTGTGTGAATGATTCATAAGCTGCAGTTTAGAAGAGCAAAGGGTGCTGATGCAGACATTACAAGCGCTGTAGTTTGTCACCTCACTCGTCCATGAGATGGCAGTGTGAAGCAGGCAAAGCTTGAGACCTCAGCCGCTTAGAATCAGCAGCTACTGTCATAGAGAGCATCCTCCACACAGTTAAAGACACAGTTTACCTTAAAGCTACACTTACAAGATAATGGTATTTACAGTATCTTCACTCAAAGTCAATATTTATTAAGAGCCCAGGAAGATATAAGACTCCAGAGGTGAGCTTATTGTTTGAAATGACCTGACGATAAAGGTGTTGTAATGTCTGTTATTCAACACGTCTAAATGTATCTAGAGTGCAAAAAGAAAGATACAGAATTACATGAGTCTTTTCTCCCTCCTGATTATGCATATTAAATTCATGAACAAGATATTTTCTCACATTCTGTCTCCTCTGCGATGATGCAACCGTGTAATGAATAAACCACTGAATAATTAATCACCCTGAAATAGCGGATGAAAGATTAAGCAGCGTGTTTTCTCATAATGTGGATGCTCGCAGGAGTGAAGGCCCAACAACCCTCCAGTGTTCTCACATACATCACTGCAGACTCATGTAAACACACACACACACACACAGGTGCACTTTAAGACACACACGTGCACTTTAAGACACACACGTGCACTTTAAGACACACACGACTGCAACACAAGGCAACTGTGGAGCCACACACGGGTCAGAGGCCGGTTGAAGCAACTGGAGCACAACAGGCTGTGTTCATCTCTGGGGAGTGGATTATTCTCTTGTTTTCTCTCTCTCTCTTTCTCAATCCCTGTCTTCATCTCCCCATCACCCCCCCCCCTCTCTCTCTCTCCCCCCCTCCCACTCCACCTCACCCGCTCCCCCATCCCTCCCTTGTTCTTTTACAACCACACAGCATCATCTTTGCATCAGCTTGTGCAGCATTCAATTCGGCATATTTATACTTAAGACAACACCATGACCACGTGTCAGTATGATCTCATTTAAAGAATTTCAATTAACAATGACATGGTCAAAAAATGACAAAGTAAGGGTACAAAGATTCCCTTATTCAGATTCCTGAGCTCCAGTACAGTACAGTCTGTGTATCCCTGGATCAGTAGGAGTGTAATATGACCAGTCCTGATTTCAAACTGATGACTGCTTCTTTAATTTTGGCGAGACTGATGTTGACTGTTTACCTGCAGTACAGTCATTTTGGAGTTTCGAGGAGTGTGAACAGAAAATGTCTGAAACTGCAAAGGCAATTTACAGCCTCAACTCAAATATCCAATGAGGTGGGCAACTAAATGCTTTATATCATAAAGTCTGGGTCTACTTTATCTCAGTTGTCTGTCAATCTGTCTGATTTGTAGAAAAGGGATGAAGTGCAGCAAAGTGCAGCAAGAGAAATCTCACCTTCTGAGACGGCATTTGTTTTTCATGGCATCTAATGATAAACCAAGCTGTCAACATTCCCCTGAGTGCAAAAGAGAAATGTAAAGCAGATTAAAGAACATCAAAGTGTTGTTCATAAGTTACAATCAATGATGAAAGGGGACAATGTTATTTTTTGGTTTTCGTTTCATTTTTTTGATTGCTTGTGTTTTCATGTTAGTTTTTCTCTCAGTTCCATGAAGGAAAAAAAATGTGATTTAAAATGTCCCTTTGCATGAATTTACACTGAATTAGATTGTGTCATGACCAAACCAGATCACACCATATTGTTCTTAATTTTAAAGAAGACATTGTGAAAAGTCCACTTTTACAGTGTTTTTGAACATATATTCGGGTGACCTGAGTGTTTATCGACCCACAAAATGGGAATTAAACCCATCCAGTTGTTTGTGTAGGGTCTACATAACGCTTACAGCACATGTTCCATTTCAGATTTTCTCTCCTTGTGACATCACAGTGGGATTCTGGTTAAAAAGAAATCTCCTCCCCTTCCCAGGTATATCCACCCATGGACTCCAGTCTAGAGCAAAACTTTTACGCATGTCTGCCATTTTTAGTCTCGGTAGTGAAGGAGTGATGTCTACCGGGGAAACGCAGGGGGAGCTCATTACATTTAAAGAGACACACACCAAAAACAGACTGTGAGAGACACAAACCTCCTCTGGTGCTTGACTCATGTTTTATTTGACCAGTCCAGATGTTTAATTTAGAGCACAGGGGACTATTTGAAAACGTGGAACAGGGTTATAAAATGTGCTCTTTAATGTAACATCTCTGAACTGGATCTTGGTCCATGTATCTAGATTCAGATTGGACTGGCCTGCAAAGGAAAGATGCACTCCCTTTATTCAAATGTGTCTTCTCCTCAGTTGTAGTTGCTGCTGGTGTCCTCTTTGTGTCTGTTTTGTCACTATGCCCCTGTATTACCCTGTCATGTCCTTTATATACTTGTGTGTTAACATATTTTCTTGCACCAACTACAAAATAACAAGACGTTTAAAAACTTTATGAATATACACCATGTCTTGAGTTTTTTGCATTTTTTTTAAACATTCAAAATCTTTTGATCCTCATCCTCCTCATCATTCTTCGGACAGTGCTGCAGCAGCTGTTTTAA
This sequence comes from Symphodus melops, assembly GCF_947650265.1. Lineage (NCBI taxonomy): Eukaryota > Metazoa > Chordata > Actinopteri > Labriformes > Labridae > Symphodus > Symphodus melops. The sequence goes on along the minus strand of NC_136697.1, from coordinate 22,605,134 downwards.
GCTGACGTCTAATACTTCAGCGTATTTGCTTTTGGTTGCAGCCCTGCCATCGAGCGTTTTTCAAAGGGGAAGCGAGCGATCAATCGATCAAGCAGACCAGCTCGACATACAAAAAGCGCCCCTGTCGAGCTCTCACATCTGAAGCAAATCCATATCTCATATTTTCTCCATTTTCATGCAGATGGAGGAGAAAGACAAGAGAGGGGGAGAGAGTAAGATGTCTCTACTCTCCTGACATTGTTCCAATCCCCCTGACAGTTTGATGTGATTGCATTGTCAGCCCTTCGAGTCTGCTGCTGCTGCTTCTGCTGCTGTGGTGCTCTTGGTTGGAGGCTGGATGTGGGAAGGCTGGAGAAGCAGTTTCCTGGGCACAGACGTGGCATACATATTTCAGTAGAATGAGACTACATATTTTAGAAGTCGCAAGCTTAGTGTCAACTCACAAGTGGATAGCCTAGTTTGGAGCATGGCTGAGATATTACATCACTTTCTCTTTGTAGTTTGTTGGAGCAACAAGGAACAATATATGAACACACACACAGAGACACACAATAATGTCAGAACATCAATCTCAATCATATTGAAAATCATTATAATGCAAACTGATATTGGGAATCAGCCCGAGGTCAAGTCCTCATCAAAATCAATCTAATTTCCTGCAACTCAGAGGGAGGGTGGAGCAAAACTGACAACTTGGCCCCCATGTTGCTGTGGCAGCCAACAGCCCCTCTCTGCATATGATCAGTCTGTTGCCATAGCAGCCCTGTGGAGGTTTACTGCCAGTCAGTTTTCTAAGAGAAGACGAGTGAACCAGCGATGCCCCCATCCAGTGAGGCCTGCATGTCTTCATCTGTTGCCATGGCAGCCTAATAGCATTCTGGATAGATCTGGCATGGCAGGGAGTCAGTTCCTTTATCTTCCGACGTGTTGTATCGAGCCCAGCTTGCCTGTGTTCAGCACTCGCAACATGGTGAGCAGACAAAGGCAGCCAAAGGGGGAGAAGGTAGATGTCAGGATCGTGTATCTATATAGAGATGTCGAGCGATGCTGCGTTTCGATGTGTGGTGTGCTCAGAGTGGGCTAATTAGGAAATACATAGAGATCATGGATGTTACAGAGACATGCCCGACAAGGTAACCTGGTGTGGGCTCAACAGCTACATGTGAAACCATATAATGTATTTTCAGCAATTATACACAAGACAAAATCCAATCTGTGTATAATCATGGAAGGCACTTTAAAATGGAGTAAATAATTGAACTTATTCAACTCAAAGAGTCAGTACACAACATAAAAGAGTTTTTATTGGAAGATTTGAGTTTGAGCTTTCAGTTTGAGGAGTCATTTCCCCAGTGGAAACAGTTGGCAGTGTGTTTTGTGGATTATCCTGAATAACTTTGCTTTTGGAAAAATGTAGCTGTTTAATTTTTTATACCTATTTTTGATTTCATTTTTTTAAGTTTTGAGCACCACGAAAGAAACTCTAATACCCTCCATTGTTTTGAGCTGAGGTATCTCAGATGATCATCTTAAATGATGATCATCTGAGAAATAAAACAAACAAAAAATGTGTTCCCGACTTTGCAGTTGCCTTTCAGCATTAATGTTTTACCCAAAAAGGTGAAAATCAGTGAAGGAGAAAAGAAACTCTTTTTCAGAGCAGAAAACACTTCAAGTCTTCACTGTAGGTGCATTACGTAACTGTGCACCTTGAGATGAAGGTTGTTGTGTTGTGCCGTTCGAGCTCTTTATCACAGTGAGCTGAGAGTAATTATGCAACAAATCCAGACAACCTGGTCCAGCAGAATTACTTTCAAAGACCACTACATTTCAAAACCACTTACATCTCAGGGGTGGGGGGAGAGATAGTTGTGTTGGTTATGCTGTTGGTACCAATAATGCCAATGCTATTATTGTGTTTCAGTTTCTATCTGACCTCGGCTGTGTCCCTTTGGTCTGTCTGTGTTGGAAACATTTTCAGCAGTTACTCTCTTATGTATGTAAGAGGCTAAAACAGTATATTGTGGTTTGTACCGTATGTACTTTATTTCACTGTGCAATTCTGACTTTTGTTTCGAGTGATGAACTCTACTAAAAGTGACCTGTTTATATTCTTATTGGCTCAGCACTTTATTTTTTTTTTTATAAGTCGAGGAACATAGTTGGCGTTATGCCTCTTGCCCTCCTCCTTTTTACGTCAGTAGTTTTAATGCATAACTAATCGTCCATTCATATATATATATATATATATATATTATATATTCAGACAGCAGTAATGCAGTATTAACTGGCACACACGTTTGAGGTAGATTCTGATTAAATGAACAGTAGAGGGTTAGATCCAATCAAATAATCAAAGCTCCTGTGGTTTGTGTCAAATTTTCACACCTCATCTCAGCCAAGGGTTACATTTTTCCTGCAATATTTTGTTGTTCACTCTCAAATTTCAGATGGTTTCTACCTTTGATGGTCAAATTATCTTCCATGCCAGGGTTGCCTCAACTCACACTGTTTATTCACAGTCAAAAACTGCAAGAAAAAGCTATACCTCAGCATATTCTTGGCCCTTTAGAGAACATCCAATATCCTTTACGCAGCACAAACATGTTTTTAAACCTTTTGGGACAGTTCCTATCATAGTGAGGCAAGCTGCTCCATGTATCCCTGCCTTCTATCTGATCGCCATCCTCCTCCATCTGTAATTATAACCTGCAGGGCTAAATCCTTCACATCCTTCTCCCATATGCATGTGTCAGCAATCTTTTCTCATCATGTAAGGCTTTGCAGGTCTGTCATTCGTCATTCCGTATTGAAGGATTTCTTCCAGATGTTAGAAAGCAACATCTGGTATTACATTTATCTTCCCTGTGTTGGGAATTGCCTTCAGGAACTGATCCATAAGAAAGGAACCGTTTAAATCCTTCCAGCAATGCAGTTATTGGTTGATAAACTGCAGCAGCAGCAGCAGAAATAATCCTCTCTTTGGGCTAAGAACAAGTAAACGACGCTATGTTCGACGGCATTGATCACCTGGACAAGACATGCTAATAGAAATTGTATTCCTGGTGGATGAATTTCCATTGGAGTAAACTGACTGATCCATCCTGTCATCTCACAAAGGTTCATTGTAATGACTAAAATATAATGACGCAAGGCCCTGCAAACAGTTGTGCAATATTTCAATGTGCAAAGCTTTTAAAACTAAGTTGATGACAGAAAGTAGAACAGCATTAATGGATTTAGTAACGTGACTGTCACTTCACTTCAGCAGCATCCTGTTTAAGCATCATCCAGATAAGACATGAAGGGAATTAACATGTTGCATACATTTCAAGGTAAGAATACTGCTTGCGTTTTAAGTTCAAAATAGATCCCTGTGAAACCTTCTGTCGCCATGCCTTGATCTGCTCGAGCTGTTTGGGTTTATTCTGTATCTGAGCTTCCCCATGATACCTTCAGTGCTGTCATGACAATGTCGCAGGAACAATGATACTTCAGAAACTAATTTAAACCCATTTTAAAGTTTCAGAGTGTTCAGGCTCTCAGAAACTGCATGAACTCAAAGATTACAAACCAAGAAAACAACGCAATGCTGGATGCCCAACAAAGACAATATACTATCATGTTGAGAAAAAACAACATTTAACATGTAGGTTAGGATGAGAAAAAAACAGGTTGTGTTCATGTTTTGAAGTTGATCTAAAAACATTTTAGCAAACAAAACCCAGTTACGCATCGGGAAATGTTAAATTATTATATAACAGGATTTTTATGTCTGGCTTCGGGGATCATAATTTTACTAACTTTGGCCTCCATCCTTAAAAGGAATGACATTGTTTAGCAACACTGTCTGTGCTGTTCATCTGTATAGCCCATAGTGTACAGATGACTTAGATTAAATCAACTGACTGCAGAGGATCCAAACAGTAAACTTGCTTTGAAGATGGATAAAGCAGAGGGAAGTTTTATATTTGAATCCTCTGTGGGTTCCATGCTACATGTAGGAGTGTTCCTTTAGGTCTATTTTTGCATTATCAATTCATACATGTCATTTTGGTAACATCAATACTAAATGCTTTAAGTGAGGTCTGTAGGTCATGTCTTGTTCATCGATTTTTAAACTTACAAGATTAGAAATTAGAAAGGCGCTGAGTTGACGATGCACATTAGAGACATTAACATAAAGCAAAGTCAATGCGCATACAGTATGCAACTCCCTTTGTCAATAATGTAGTTAAAACAAAGGACCTGTCAGTCAGTGTCCTGCCACACTCCAGTGCTTTAAGTGTGTTTCAGAGGAAAGTGATGAGTTGGCTCTCTCACCGGACAGTTTGGTCTGAGGCCAGTGTACACCACCGCTTTGTTGTTCTATTTTCCTTTCACTGACTCGCTCCGTTTTTCTGCCTCCCACTCACGCTCTCCTGAGCAGCAGAAGGTGATAATGCTGGAGTGAACGATATGTGTGAGTAGTTTTACACAACATGTTCTGCTGGCCGCATTCATAATGTTAGGAGGCTTTTTGGCAGCAAGAGCTGTTATAATGACCTGTACACTAACAAAATATGTTCTTCTGGCTCAGTTTTCAGGTAAAATGAAAACAAAGATTAGCAACAAGGTCAGACATTGAGCTACTACTCTTAAGTCTGACCTTACATGAAACAGTAACATCGCCTAAATAGAAAAAAAAACTGTACTGTACTGTACTGTACTAACAGAAATACATGGAGCTAACATAACACATTGTTAACATGTTTAGCAGGTGTGGTGATTACCAAGTTACCAAGTTATCTATATATTTATAACATATTTCTTATAATAAACTGTGTATAAAAGCAACCAAATCCCCCTCACCCTGGGCTAAATAAAATATTTCTGATTCTAAATTGAATGTTTGACCAAGGGACTTAAGAGGAAAATGCAAGGGATTACTGCTGATTGAAAAATTGTGACGTTTTTTGATAACCCCAACATTGTAAGAAAAGTCAGGGTCATTTAGTGGACTGTACATTCACGAGAAAACAAATGGCTGTACCAAATTTTAAGGCAATCCGTCCAATAGAGGCACTTATATTTCAGTTAGAATCAAAGTATTGCACTGATTGAGAGACTGGGTTTGTTATCTCTTGAGCCACGCTGCTGGCATGGCAAATATAGATCATCTTAACGGCTTCACGCCTCTTGTCAAACTTTGAAATTACCAGTTGCCTAAAGTAGCATCCTGCAATGTCCTCCATATTGATTTACTGTACCTGAAAGAAAAGTCTGTGAGCAGCTGCCAGAGTCGGAACAGGAAAGGATCACATTACACTCGTCCTCAGATCTCTGCAACGGCCACAGAATTAATTAAAAAAGTTTGCTCGTCAATAAATCTTCATATTGTCTTGTTCTACAGTAAAAGTATCTGACCTGCATATGAAATAAATGATCAAACGTCTTACGTCATCTCACACTGATCTTCATGCAGTGTTGTTCAACCAGCCAAGTTTGTCAAAGATTTGATGTGTATCGTTTAGGCTGCTGTACGGTTTTACCAGATGGCATTTCAGTTGCTTCTGTCATTATTAGTTTGTATTTTAAACATTGTAGGCAAAAACAAAGTACATGTTAAATGGGTTGGTCATAATGGTGAGCCCACAGAGGTCTATCACCCAATAGCACATTTTACCTGAGCTCTGTGAAACATTTTTAGCCTCTTTCAGCTCACTGTTTATGTTTGACGCCCCCCTAAAACTATTTTGGTTGACTCTTACTGCTCTCACTGGCAGTAATATTTTTATACAGCTGGCAGTTCTTTTCTGCATAGTATCTGGTATGATACAAGCTGAGCCCCAAGCAGCAGACACAACACTGCTAAGCATTTAGCAGCTAAAGTATGGACGCCTTATAAGAGGACATATTTCCATACATTTTTTGAACTCTGTTTCCTGTGATATCAATAAGTTTAAGTTTTTTTTTCTGGTGTTCCAAAAAAAACAAAGTTACTCATCATTATGCGGGGAATAGAGTCAATTAAAAATGTCCTTTAAAGGCTTCTGTATAAAGCAGTCTGTCATCCCCTGCATAAAAGAGGGTGAGTAAATGCCTTATCGTAATCATTTGGCCAGAAACAAAACCTCAAATAATTCCAATCCTCTAACAAAAGGCTTTCTGCTGGATGTTGAACAAGGGTACGCTTTGCCTAAATGTTGGGCCATATCAACTTTGAGTGAATACTTACACACCTCTGCTTTCCACATGTTGCCACTGAAATAACATTTCCCAGGGTTATCCCGGCTACCTTTTCGCTCTTAGATCAGATTTTATTGCATTTCTTTGTGTCTCTTTCTCAACACTATTTCCTTTTTATGTGACATCTGAACACAGGACGATCACTGACAGGACGGGTTGTGTCTCATGAGAGCTTTGACCTCTCTTTGAACCTCAGCGACCAGAGAATAGCACAATCAATAAATATATGATCTCCTTTGTACTGACAGTGTATTGAACTGAGGTCAGAATGGTTTGTTTTGTAGACGATTTATCTCATTGTTTTGCTCATTCATGCTGTGTGGTAAAGAATCAAAATGTGGAATGAGTTCAAGTTAAAGCAGAATTTTCCTCAAACAAAACACCACAAATGTATCCTGACTCAATTAATTTCAGTTTGCAGAAGAAAAAAAAATAGCCTGTCTTCTGAATACAGTCGGACAGTTAAGATTTTCAGTTGTCCTTCCAGCCGTAAAGGTTAATATGCTCGATAACACAAATGAGTCTGTGCCCTGCCAAGGCTTGAATTCATCTGGAAACGTTGATTAAAATAATTAGCATATGAAAAGATGAATGACCTCAAAGATCAAAAGTGGTTGTGTCAGGTTGACCACAGAGATTAAACCCGTTTGATTGGAAACAAATGGTCAAGCGGTTGTTACACGACAGGGAATGCTGTGACAGAGATAGTGATTCATTTGCTAAACATATGCAGTGAAGAAGACTGCACCATTGGATGACTGAGCAAATCAGTTTTGGAGAGAATCCATGTTGCCTAATTAAAAGCATATTTGACTCTCCAAAGCGGAGAATATACAAAGAAGTCCTTCATCCCAGCAGTCGCATCTATCTCTCATCACTGACGCTTGTGTGTCACCCACTTTAATGACTCAGTGGAGCCTTTTAAAGTGATTAAAGAGCATACTCAAAGTCAGAAAGAATACTTCTGGGAGTTTGGTTTTTGGGCTTCTACCAATAAGCCACCTTGTCTCCAGAATCACCTGACACAAAGTTGAGATAGCACCATATGTGTCACACAACTGAAAATAGACATAGGAGAGGAGCTGTGAGAAAGACAAACTGGTCACATTTGCCTCAAACTCGCTTTTAGGATTGTGCAGCAATTAAAAACGACTTCTTTACAGCCTACATATTGTTAACATTCTTTGTTCTTATTTTTATTCCATTTTCAAACCCATTCTTCTTGCTCTCTTAAAGTAGTATATTAATTTGTCATTCTTTCATTATTCATTGGATGTTTTAGCCACCTAGCATCCAAAAGATTTTAATATTTTTGCTTCCTCACTCTGCAGCTTGTGACTGTTCTGAGAAGCGCTGACGTCAGTGAAGGTCATGGAAGCCTCGTGCAGCCAAAGCGAGGACACCGCATTCCTTCCACTTGGATTACCTGCTCAGGTAATGTTGTGTGACTGCTGGGGTATCCATGGTGATGAACCCCTGCAGATGCCCTCGACCCGGGCTCCTCTTACGGGCTGATTCCGATGCATGGGTGAGGGTTGGGCTCTTCCCTGATTGGTCCTGTCAGCTCTTGGCATTGGCTCAGGATCAGGCTCACCCCTGCAGAAGACCCAGCTGGCTGTGTGCCCCCCTCCCATCATGCTCAGGCCTGCTGTATTCCACATGACTGGACTCATTCTCTCGTACCCGCTGAACATGCTTTTGTGAAGTGAATGTCAGAGCCAGGATATCTCACTGAATCACAAGCGAAGATGACATATTTCTCTGCATTTTAAACACCAACTGTATAAAAATAACCTTTTACAAGAGCGGAATCATAAAAACTACATGCACAAGAGCTTTTTTGAGGACATAAGGTTGATGATCTTATGTTATCTTTTTTTCTGCCTATGGTCTCTCAGGGAGATTTCTATTTCCTTCCCTATTTCCCTATGCAAGGCACTCCTTTTAAGTGTGATTTTATAAAACATGTTACAAAAGAAGTAAAAATAAGACAATTATACAGAGTAGTCTATGTATAGCTGTCACTTTTGCCATCTAATTTGATTCTCTGCTGTCTCTGTCCCAGCCCTCCAGCCCAGATAAAAAGGAACCTCTTCTTAGGTGTTTCAGGAGGCATTATAAAACGGTTGCCATGGATACCCAGCCTGAACAGGCTCCACATACAGACAGCAGAATAGGAAATGACAGACGCAATACTTCACATTGGAAAAATTCCTTTTCCTCCCGTCAGCACACAAGCTGACGGACGGGTTTGTTGAAAATGACATAGATCAAGACCCCCCAAAAAAGGGTCTTTAAGGCTTTTTGTTGTGGTCCGTGCAGCAGCACTGCAGGGACTATTTGCTTCTTGCTCCAGACGTGGGTTGAACCGTATTTTCTGCCTCATTTGGTCTTTGTTGTTTCTCCCTGCAGAGATGACCTATATTATCCAGGATGGGAGATCAAAGAGGGCTGTCTCACTGTGATCCCATGAAGCTTGCATCTTACGAGCACCCAGAATCAGCTTGATTGCGCAACTGCCTTGCTGCACTGCAAAATTTGGCCATGAAGCCAAAAAAAAACAAGAAAAAAAAAAACCAAACACAAAAAACAGCCTTTGTTGCAGCTCAGCCTAAAGAAGTCATGATCCTGCATTTTACTAAGAACGGAGCTTTTGATGTTTAGAATTATAATTACTGTCTTTCCTTGAAATAATGCACACTCTGCTGTTTGCTGTTTATTATCCTCTCAATAAGTATCTGTATAGAATGTTTGAGAAAAGAAAGTTTTTGCATTTTGTTTTGGCAAACTTTGGTAACTAGGTTCAGTCATAAAGGAGTTCTCTCCAAGTTCTCTAAAGGCTTATTTTTTAATATATGAGCATATCCATTTTTTCCCAATGAATTCCCATTAGTGTTAACTGGTGATATGTGGGCTTCTACTGGCCTGTATTCGTGTTCAGGTCATTGGTTGCCAATTAATCAGACATTTTTACTGGGGATAATGAAACAAGGTCACCAGTGGGAACCGCTTCCTGCTGGGAGCGAGTTCACCTGCATCTCTCCTACCACCCATCCCCCATCAATCCAAGCTGTCTTGATCTCTTTTTCTCCCTCCTTAACCCATCTACTGGTCCCTGTGCCAGCTGTAACTGGGTGGCTGGTCCCACTTCCAGTGCTCCACATGATGTCAGAGACGCATGGCTGCCGAACATAGAAACGGACCAGAAATGCCCATATGTCTCCATGACCTGCATCAGTCGCTAAGCTGTCACACATCTAATTAGCTCCATCCAGAAGCTGCAGATGGAACCTTATGGTGATTTATCAAGGGGATTCCCCCCCCCCCCCCCCCATTGTACCTGAGCAGACAATGGTGCATGTGATGGTTACGGTGGGAAACTTTCGGGTGATTTATGAGGAAGGTCTTAGATTCCACTGTTTCAATTGATATTGTGCAAGATAATGAAGATGGTGCAGCTTCAGTACAAAGCTGAAGGTCATCAGAATGTTGTCAGTCTTTAATTGTTATTTATTGCCTTTTGGTTTGTTTAAGAACAGCTTCTTCTTGACCCTATTTTGTGCCTAATAGCATTTAATGTGATTTATACTCAAGGATATTGGAGTTTATATTGTGAACCAGTAGGGATTTCATGGGTGTCTAACAGATAATCCTGGTTATAAAACATATACTGTAGGAAGAATGGGTTGTATATTTAAGTCTGATTTATACTTCTGCACCTTCGCCGTCGTGAGCTCTACATATTGGGTGTTAGTGTTTCTGCCTTGCTCTACAGTACCCTGCCTGCAAACCATAGACTGTAAATATTAACAGAAGAAGCATGAGTGACATCTGTTAATGCAGGGTGAATGGCAGTCATGCTGGAAATGGTAGCTCCAGTAGCTTAAGTCAACCAAGTATCAGGCTAAGAGGGGGGCTGGAGTGGAGGGGGGTTTTAAGACGGTAACTAATCAGACCAAAATCTTCTTCTTTTTTTTCTACCAGGCTGTTAACATGTTATTTTCTGCTGTACAAATGGACATTTTGAACGGGGTGGGTTTGTGACTTCTCTTAGAGCTAGCCTCAGGTGGACATTTAGCAACTGCAGTTTTTTTTTGCACTTTCCCATTGGGTTCGTCTTGATTAAAGATTGAATGTACGGTCGCTGTAACAGTTGAGGGGGAAAACAGAACTTTTCGCGCCTGTTCAGCTACTCAGAGACATCATGGATAAGGAAATGCACTTCCAAATTTGTGCATTTCAGCAGACATATTTACAGTTTTTGCTTCTCACACTAACGTAAACACAATATACCTGTAGCCAGTCACAGGGCGTGTCGTTCAAATGTATCGTTTCATCTTTGAGGAGGTGCACATTAGGCTTTTGCATAGGATGCGTAAATGTACAAAATTCTGTATTTTCATCAATTTAAAGAGCAAAACAAACAATAAATCAATCCCAATGACAAGCACTGACTGTGTTTCCAACGCCTGTTTAATTGTATTTATCTGCTTTCCTGCTTCATTGATGTCTCAAACACAATTAAAAACACATCAGTCAGCCATGCTGTTCCACACAGGGATGTGTTTCTTCGATATTTAGGGTTATTTGAGTCCCACAAGTAATTCTCCAGCTGTGTCTACACCCTCGAGCATCACACATGTATCCATCCAAAACTAGTTCCCTTGCAAAAAAAAAATCCCTTTGTGTCTTTTGAGAAGCATTTGCTTTAAATTACAATGAAATATATTTGCATGACAACCATTTATCACTGATTGAGATTGCCAATGATTCACCACAATCGCTTCATAGCAAACAAGAATAACCACTACAAGATGTTTTTGCAAGTGTAGAAGCACTTTTTTACATTACGTTTTTTTATTGTTTTTTATTTTTATTTTATTGTATTATTTTTGGGGGGTGGGGGGTTCTTTTGCCTCCATGAAGTTAGGACAGTGTAGAGTAAGATATTGGGAGAGAGAGGGTGGGGGATGACGTGCAGGAAAGCAGCCACAGGTCTACAGGCACTAGCGTTTTAACTGAAACATCAGAAAGTATGCTATATGCCATGTGACTCAAAATGATCATTCAAAATGAAAAAAAAAAAAAAAAAAACTCTTTTAATGAAATTATTACAGGTCCGGACCGGCCCAAAGATGTATGGGTGGGTGCCTGCCTGTGGGTGTGGAGTGGACTGAGCAGTCACTCACAGAAGAAGCTGTGGCGTGAGTGATTCAACATTTAACTTACTGATACAATGGCAAAGGCACCTCTGTTCAGTAGAGTTCAAAGCAGAACAGATTCTCGTGTCAGTTTGAAGCAGGCATTCAATGACTCTTGTATTAGAGTTCATCATGTATTATTTGCTTTTCCTCTTTCAGCTGCTAATCCACAGCTCAGCAGGAGCTTCACTGGTCATCAAAAAGCTAAAAATAAACTTCTCAGGAAAGTGAACACCCAAACATAAATCTGCATGCCTACAATAACTTTAAAGATAAAATTGGAGGAAAATGGCCACAGAGTGAAATTGGGCAACACCTTGCTGTTTTAAGACGCTATTTACCTTTTCTTTACATCTTTGGATTAAAAGAATACACTTTGAAAGTTGTGTATTAAAAGATAGCCTTTACATTACTGTACGATTGTCAGCAATACGACAACATGGATGGGTGCCTTTTCATTTACAGCCAACGAGATAAGAAGCAGAGCCTGTACCCCTCAACAACTAAGACCACAGTAGTTTTTCTTTTAATTGAAAGCCCGTCAACCCCCTTACATCTGTTTAAGCTCTCACAAAACCATGTCTTTATTTCAAAGGCCTCAGAAGGGAGCAAGGTTTTTATCTCTTCAAGTGCAAAGCCCCCTGACTCCTGCACTAACCAAGGCTGTAATAATGACATCTCCTGGAGGGATTTGATCTCTTGCTGAGCCCACATTTCAACTTTCTACATTCCCAATTAGCCAGTTGAAGAAATGAAATGAACCCCCTGCAGCTCTGGATGCTGCCTCAGATATATGTCTTTGCTATTAACCAGCACATAGTAAACTGAAAGAGACTTTGACAAGGAAAGGAAGCTCGAGGACAAAATGAACTGGCTTGAATATCCTTTTTTTTGTTTAGTTTAAGGCTCTGCAGATATGAGCAATAACACAGCTGAGTAGATTTCAGAAGGAAAACCACTGGAACTATTTTTGACACCACAGCCTCACTGTGGTGCACCGTCTCTTGGGATGCCTGCATGTGTGAGGGATGATCTACTGTATCATCAAATACTGGTATAGGAGCTCATCCCCTATAGCCTGAAAAGAACTACATATATAAAAATCATCTGAGGCAGACAGGTTGGGAGAGCGGTGTGTTAAATAACCGTGACAGACATGATATGATCATGGAGGAATAAATGAAATTATTGAATTACTGCTGCAGTGTGGATGGCAACACCCCTCCCCAAACGTGAAAGACCTGGTTTAAGCAGCATATGACATAACAAAAATCCTTGTATCTTTTTATCTTTTACATCCCTCTTTTCCATCCTTTTTTCTTTCTACAACAGAGCACCCACTTCATTAACATACTCTAGGTGGGTTTAATTACCTTGGGGTGTCTGATAAGGAATGATTAAGTATGTGAGCGTAAAGTCATTAAGGCAAGTTTTTAAAAAAGATCTGCAGAATTATCTCATTTTTGCAGCTTCTGCAAAAGTCTGCATTCTGGTACTCTTTCACCTGCAGGTCATGGAAACTAAACATCCCACAACAATGAGATAGTAATTACTTGAACATTTCTCTGCAGGATGGCCAATAATCAGCAGATTTCTCCACAGAATTTCAAAGTGAACAGACTTATGAATTATGTTTTTTTCTCTTTATTGTAAGGTCATTCTAGCATACTTGGCACAGAGCACATTTACCACCGGCAATACAGATCCATTCAAGAGCACACGGTTGATCCCAGATGTCTTTTTGTAGGGTGCAAAATGAAATCATGCTGAAACACAGAAGCAGCTACACTTGTTGTAAATGTGAGTGTGTTCTCACACTGATTAGTGATTGGATTCAAGAGCTGTTGAGGGGGTCTAATCTCTTGACTGTGACATAATGAGGGGTGGATTTGATGTGTGGTTGACGGCAGTAAGGGTGTCAACTTGTGTTGTTTGTTAGTCGAAAATCTGCTGATTTTTGTACTTAATGTATTCATGATTTAAAAAAAATACAGCTTTAATATTTCAATTTTGAGATGGTAAAGAGCATTAACAGTTGTGAGTGAGATGGACAAATGATGCAAGTGGCAGAATTTTTCATTGACTGTACCCAGGGTTTTTCCTGTCTTCGCAGTCCCCTGTCACATTTCTGTATGAACTGATGATAGTCCAGAAAATTCACAAAGCGAGAAGAAAGAGGGGAGGACATTTATATCACGCAACCAGTGTGATCGTTGTGCATGTAATGAGCCTACTTCATACTCTTCACTGTTTGTCAATGTGCTCTTCTTTCATTTATAGTGTGAACGTGTCAAATTACATTTGCATTGATATGATGGCAAAAAACTGTCTGACTTGTTTGCTGTGTCCACCATCTTGGATTTCCACACAGCCTTTTGATGAACCTCCTTGCCTATCAACAATTAATTGTTGTCATGTTAAACAGTTTGTTAGTAGTTTCAGAAAACATGTGACAGATAGATGGTAAGTAAATCTATAGCTTTCAAAATATCTGTCTTGAAAATAAAAACATTTGTATCAAAATAAAACTAAAGGTAGCATACAGGTGTAGACTCCTTAAATGGATAACATATATGTTTATGATTTAGTTTGATTTGTAATTACATAGATATAATATGTAGATCTCTTATCAGGTAAAATCAGCAGTCAAATGGAGACTTATGAAAAAGGAGATCACAAAAGGCATCCGTCTCCACAATGCAAGTTGAACATTAAAAAAAGACATTCAAAATAACAGACACAGCAGCAAGCCACCAGGTTACTCGTTACACCAACAGAGACAATCACAGAAAGCTGAAGCTGTAAACCTCTTCCAAGAGGCAGCTTGTTTTTTTTTCCCCTTGTCAAGTTGTTCAATAACAACATAACTCTCACTAAGATAACCCGATTCAAACTTTTCTCCTTTCATTTTGAAATGGATAGTTTTCAGCTGACAAAGATGGTCCAACTGACAGCTGACAAACTAACTATTACCACGCTAACTGAATGCTGAAAACTAACTTTCAAGATAAAAGGAAACAAAAGGAGAAAAGTTTGCTATTGAGTGGAATCCAGTCATCTTACGGGTAGAGCATACCGGTAAAAAAATGTGCAGTGATTAAACAACTTGACAATCATGTACAGGTTTGATACAGTAGGTTTATGCATAGTCAATCATGAATTACATATTATTATTACCAATTGCAGCCACTTATACTTGTGTTAGGGCTCAGTTATATATGGTGCATTTGTTCACAGTATCAAAGTTTATGAGGTTGTAAACCCCTGTCATTAATTCTGAAACATCTGTCGTAACTCACTGTGTCTTCAAATCATGAGCTTAACTAAAAGCTGCTCTATAGACCTCCACAGCCTTCAGTATCATCATGGATTAAAGACAGGTTTTTTTTAAATCCCTGGATTATTCCCCATGTCAATGTACTCTGACTCCAAATGCTGCATTACAAACTGGAGTTTCTCTGTTTCTCCCTTTAATGTATGCCACAAACAAAAACATAACCACACTTTTTCTGGGTCATAAATTTGCATTGGGCTCTCTGGAGCATCAGTGCTAAGCTGTGTTTTTCATGCTGCTTCCCTCTGCCTCTGTCTCCAGTCTCACATCAGTGAAACACATCTGGACTCTGTCATATTTCATTTTGTTAAACATGAGGACGCAGCATACAGGCAATTATAGCAATCGAACCCGAGGGAGAAGTGTAGGGAGAGGACAGCCCTGCATGTATGAAAATATGAGTTCATGTTGAAATGTTTTATGTGTCCTTGTGTTTAACATGAAACACAGCCATACATTCATGTATTGTGTTTATTCCCTTGTGAATGAGAAGCGTTTGCAAAAATAAGAGATCTCTGCATTCCTCTTTGTTGCAGGCATAAGGAATAATCCATATCCTTGTGCAGAAACCACAGAGTGTTGCAGAAATGCCAGTGACTTCTGTATAAAAGGCAAGTGTAATCAGCAGTATCCTGATTGTGTGTCCAAATATGTAAACGAATCAGGGGGGAAAAAAACCACATCTGGAAACATTTGGAGTACAACCTAAAGGATGATAAATGTCCTGAGCAGCCCTCGTTCTTCGCGTTGCCCAATAATCAGCACCAATGGAAACGCACTTGGCCCGCCCCTGCCGGTCTATTGTGAATCTGCGTTCAACTGGAAACCACTCTTCCAGCCTTGGCACCAAAGTGGCGCACCACGACATGCACAGCTAAAGGAGGAGTGCGCCTTTGAAGATGCTTGATCGTCAAGCCGCGATTTCTAGTAAGAGTCTTGCTGTTTTATGATTTGTCTTTTCGTTTTCCTTCCCGATCAGTTCTTCTTCTCTTTGCCTCAAGCGGAATTTCCGAGCGTCTTTTGTGTTTTGCAGTCGCGTCTGATTCCATTTTGACTCCTCGGAGGCTGTATCGAGGTAAAGCAATGGTTTAAGAAGTATTTGTATTGTGAGACTGATCGCTTTAGTTGCGGAGTTAATATTTAAAATCAGGAATTAATCGACGGACGAGAGTTTGGATGTCAGGAAGGCGGTGTACTTGGAGCTATGCGCACGCCAGTCCTTGAAGCCTACTTTTATCCGTGAGATTAAAGGATCATTTTGTTGCAATGTGATGGACATGTTTTAGTTTTCCATTTACATCAGAGGCATCATCTGTCGAATAGGCATGTGAAAGACATGGCGTGCAAAAGAAAGAGTATTATTTCAGAGGTGAACCTATTAGATAAAGTTTGCGATGCTGTGGTTAATAACCGCGTTATTGTATGTTAATGAGACAATTCAGACACTTGCTTCGTGCGTTTGAATTAATGCACATTATTTTGTAGTATTATTCCTACACAGCATCGAGTTGTATCGTTAGTTATGAAAGCATGGTCTTCGTCAGGCCGTGGTAGGGTGCATGTTTGTCCTATGCCTGCACCTTTTGTGCCTTAAAAAAAAAAAATCCGTGTGTTCTCTTTGTGTTGGGGCGAGATGTGTCGCTGTGGCTCTGGACATTTTCAGGGCACCTCTTAACTCCACAACAGCACATATTTGCTCCACGGGCTTTTCTAACAGAAGGGAAACAGATGCGCCGTAATGTCAACAGTCGATTACTCATGCAACATTGCGCGAAAATCTGCGCCCCCGCAGCTCGGTGGAGACTGAGCGTAAAAAAAAGCCGGCCTCGTTCCTCTCCATCCTGCCAGACCAGCAGCTTTTTTTTTAAGAGCCAAGCTGAATAGTTGGCAGCTTCCTGTTCAGCACCGCAGACAGAGAAACAGCCCGACCTGTCCGCACCCACTATTGGTCAACGCTCCCGCTGCCCTTCTCTCTCCAAACATAGAGAGAGGTCCGCCCACGCTTTATCAGCTCTTGTGCAGGTTGGCTTGCGCTCGTCCAGGAGGCATTAGAGTGCTTATTGGGTGTGATATACTGACAAAGTCGTCATAAACAGCAGCTGAGCAATGGTGAGGTGTTTGCTCAGGTGCAGGGCTCTGTGTTCCACTTCCTTTGGAACTGCTTGTAATAACTTGAATCATAAAAGCATTTTTGTTAAAGGCCTTCATCATCTTTATTTTGACGGCGAGATAAACACCCAGAGCAGCCAGTGAAAGCCTCTTATTAACTGCAGCTCCGAAAGGAATTTGTGTAATAAGTTATTCATGAACCTAAGCCCTAAGTCAAACACAATTAGACATGATTAGTCAAATTAAATACCTGACTCGAAGCACAATCAAGGTGGGAACGCTAGAGTCAAAGTAATCAGCCTTATTCTGCAATTATTCTCCCCCACATGTGTCTGAAACTCATCAGCAGACGTTTGTACATTAATCAAGATAAGTGTTGCTGGCTTCAGTGCCCATAGGACCACTGCTTCCACTATTGTGTTGCTTAGTCAGAAAAAAAACAATGCACCATATTCATTTGCAGAGAGTGTCGGTGTGTAAACAAGCAGCTAATAGCTCATATTGGCTTTTTATGGTGTGCTGTGTGTGTGTGAAGGACGCTGTCGTTTTGAAGCACAGCTGCGTTCTTTGGTGGTGATATGGATTTGGGTGGAAAGCAGCAGGGAGAGTGTTGGTGGAAGTGGATTGGAGTAAAGAAGGAAGAGCGAGGTGGAGAAAACATGCCTGCTGGCCTCCTGTCTGGACACATTACGCTTTCATAGGCTTGTATCTCACCGGCACAGATAAATATCACTCCTCCCTGCTCCCCGCTGTCAACTTGGCTATCTGTCTCTGCTTCGCTTACATCATTGTATTTATAGATCCAGTAGCAGGAGAACGATGTTATCTGTTGGTTTACGAACTATCTGATGACTAATACTGCATCTACTGCTTTTGCAGGATATCAATACTCTTGTTGTAGGATAATCTCACAGGGCTGGAGTAACCCAACATCTTTCAAAAAAGAAACGTTTTGCTAAAGAAACCAATCAGTTTTACAATATTACTTGGAAGCATAACTGGGCCTGTTGGATCAGATCACTCATAGTAGTAAAACATTTTTTTTGTTGAAAACCTCTAAAAGCAACAAAACTAGATTTGTATAGCTTGATGCCTTTGACAGTTCAGTTTATTTTGTGGTGTGGTGTTTCACACGGTATGTTGAAATCATTCATAAGTTAACTAAATAATTGTTACTGATTCAAGCATGGGCCTTCGTGTGTTTAGTGGCCCGCTTTGCAGATAATCCTGCCTTGTATTACAAATCTGGATTAGATGTGTAATCTCTTAGTGAAATGAACTTTGTTGCCCTCTGTGAAAGTTTAAACATTAGGTTTAATCCTGCTCATCATGTAAAATATGAATTCAATCATATTTTTTTTTTCTGTGTTCTGTCCATCCAGGTTAAGTGAAAAGCCTGCAGTCAAATCTCCACCATGATAGCCACAGGTGGTCTCCTGCGCATGAATCGGCGCCAGGATTCCCTCCGGTCCAAAAATCGGGCGGAAAACAAAAGGAAGCGGAAATCCAGGAAAAAGAAGAAGAATGACATAGTTGTGGTGAAAGGGAAGCTCAATCTGTGCTCCCCAGCCGGTGTTGTGGCTGCTGTTGGAGTTGCAGTTCTCATGGTTGGGATTTCCATGGCTGTATTGGGCTACTGGCCAAGCCAGAACCAGCAACAGTACCAGGAACGTCGCAGAACCGGAGTATACCACACCAATAGAATGAGCTTCTCCAAAAGTCAGCCAGTTTCCTCCAACTTGACCAATGGTAAACCTCTGTTAAACCAGGCAGAAGTACTAAACCAGAGCCAATCCAACAGCAGTACACCCTCCCGCAACTGTGGCTTCCTGTGTGACTTCCTGGATAACTACCTGTACTCCGATAATCTGAAAGTCTTTGGACCACTGGTGATGGGAATTGGCATTTTTCTCTTCATCTGCGCCAATGCAGTCCTCCATGAGAACCGAGACAAGAAAACCAAAATAATCAACCTGAGGGATATCTACTCCACTGTTATAGACCTGCACAGCATACGGTCCAAGGAGTACTCGCCTCTAAACGGATTGGTGAATTACACCCAGGCAAGGAATGCTGAAGGCCCATCTGGGTCTTTCCCTGCAAGTGGGATGCTAACTCGCAGCTCATGGCCCTCTACTGGACTTGGTGTCCATGGTGAGTTAGTCGTTGATGAGGTGTTAAGACGCCCGTCATTGGCCAGCAGACCTCGAAGCTGGTCAAGAGATGTCCAGACCTTTACGGATACTGTGTACAGCATCTACAGAGACTACAGCAACAACACCGAGCAGGCCCCACAACCTCGACAGTGGGAGACCACCTCCATCGTCACCTCGTCTGTGAACGCCTTCACCCTCCCTGTGATCAAACTGAACAACTGTGAGGTGGAGGAGTCTGAGAGGGTCAAGGCAGAGAGACACTCAGAGGAGGAGGTCATCATTGAGGCAGCTGCTGAAACTATTAGTGAGGAAGGACAACTCAGCAGCAGCGAGAAAGACTGGATGGGTGCAAAGGAGAAGGATGTTTCGATGGTGGATTCCCCCCCACCTCATCAGAGCCACGAGGAAGCAACCATAGACACAGCTGACCAACAGGGGGAGCCACAGGTTCAGCCCCAACCACAGTGGACCCAGCTGTTTCCTCCATCACCTGTTGCCAGGGCGATGGGGTCAAGGCTATCTCTCAACTCCCTCACGGATCAACCCAGGTCTGCACGGCGCTGCAGCCTGTCTGTGACTGTGTGTCGTCAAGGCGACAAAGGCAGACGCTTCAGCTGCCCTCGTCTGGAGCGCTCCAACAGTAAGGGCTACATCAAACTGACTGATCTGGGGGGAGAGTCCTTCGAAGCCCCGGACACAGACACTTCTTTAATGGCCACTGAACATGAAGTAGCAACAGACAAAACAGCAGCAGCGGTGGCACCAGTGGAAGTAGCTCAGGGAGAGGACGATGCAGTGACATCGAGCACCTCTGCAGAATCTTAGACTCCTTTTTTTGCTGATGAGCCTCGAAAACTCTTTGATGTCTTATTCTTCTGTTCCTACCTTCTTGTCTGACTGCTGATGTGAAGCTATCCATTACAGAGGCAAGGAAACATGGAGAGTAAGCAGCTAAGGACTATTGAAATATAGCCATGAACAATCAAGAGCCAAGCTCTTTATATATACACAACCACTGCTCAAACTTCAGATGTAATTTTTCTATTTTTTCAATGTAGCAAGAGCAATACTAAAGACTTGTAAGAAGATTTAGAAGAGATTTGTATAAAAAAATTAAATCTGATAAGATAAGATTTTACTTTTCTTTTGTATGAAGGCAAACATTGTAGCTTGTAGAATTGCCAAAACGTCACTTAGACCTGCTGTCTGACATGTTGTACTGTAGCATTGACACATGCCACAGAAAACTAAATAGTCTATATTTGTTTCTCTACATTCTTCTGTGAATCCCACGTGAAAAAGGTGAACTGAATTGAATCTCAGGTAGAGTTTGGTTTAGGAACAGGTCCTTGAGGACAAGGTCTCCCCTCTGTGCACACTTGTTTATATGAAGCATTTATGGTTGAATAAACTTGCCTGTAACACTTTCTGTCCCGTCTAATAGGTGTCTATATGGGATGTCAGTCTAAATGCATCAAATGCAACATTTATGTTTGCACACAATAATTTTAACTGAATTATTAAATTAAATTTAGAAGATAAAAACTGTCTATGAGTGATGGTTTGGCAACCAGATGTTTTGTTGGCCTTTTTTAAATAGCATCGCTCATTACTGGAAAAGAGGGTATTGGTATTGACGCTACACCAGGTGAGCTAACGGAAATGAGACAAGCAATCTATAAGTGACCTTTACAACAGTGTTCTTCTTCTAAAACAGGGCGGAAGTACACACTGTTGAAAATGTGGAAACGTAGAATGTAGAAAATTATTCTGTAACTGTTCGGTTTTAGTAAACAGATTAACCAAAATGAACCACCACCAGAAATACTTATAGAAATATACATTTCACACATCTGGGTTGAGAGTTGAAAACTGCAATAGCATCATTTCCATGTCCTTCATGCACTTTATGGAAATGTGTTCTTGTGATATAATCTTGTGTTTAGATTTTCCTCTGCTTTATTGCTTCTTTTCAAATAACACAGAATTTGGGTTTAATATAATGCAAATACTTTTTACGAAGCTAAACTATGCTGACTATAAACTGTTCAGCTACCAATAAAAAAAAACAGCAACTACATTTTGACCTCTACTTTGTAACATTAATGCTGTGCTTTCACTAGGATTTGTCTCGGCTACAGTTTCACTTAGACTTGGCTACAATTTGTTTGTTTAAAGTGGCCAAGTATTTCTTTCACTGGTGAATTTATTTCACTTAATTGTTGTTAATGCAAAGAACAGGGTAGTCTCCTGTTTTTGACCTAAAGCTTCAGCCAACAGTCTTCTTTGCAGAGTTGTCATGAAGCATCTCCGTTGTAGTTCAGCCTAACGAGGCCATCTGGTGGTCGCATGTCACAGATTATCATCAAACATACCCCCTGTCTTTAAACGACCACCAGGGGGCACTAAGGGCTCTGAGATGGAGTCGTCATCGTGGGGCGTGCCTGTTTTAGGAGCACTATGGGGGCCGTTTTTTGAAGCATGAGGGGCGGGGTTAAGTCGGTCCGTCTCTGGAAGGTTTTCCACAGCAGGCTCTTACAGGTGTCTGGTCCTTTCCACCCGGACGAGCCGCGTGTCGGGATTCCTGCTCTCCAGTTCTACACACTGCTGTCAGTAGCTTTTTGGGGAGGTTGTTTCTGCTCGTAAGAGCCAGGTAAACTCCTCACTGTTCTTTCTTTGTTGTGTATGTTGCGCTGTGAAGCACTGTGGAAACTCACCTACATGTGAGTACGGTCGCTTCACAGTGAATTGACTCAGTTTGACATGGTTTGGGCAACATTTACATACAGTCAGAGGTTGTTTGCATCCGAAAAAGGGGGGGATTTCCCTGACTGTTACAAGCTGAATTGACTCTGTTATGTTTTATTTCATATTTCATGTGTGTTTCTGGTCCAACACCGGGTGTTTCCAACACACTTCACTGTGACCTGTTGCTGCTGTCCTGCTGACTTGGATTGTGAAATGGTGAGTCCATACAAGTGTTCATTCCCAAAAGAGGGAAGTAAGAATCAAGACACTTCACAGATGATACACACACACACACACACACACACACACACACACACACACACACGTGTTACAGCCTATGGGAAATTGCCTGACTGAATGCCTGACATTATTTTCTTAGCAGCTCTAAGTCCAAATGTAGGTTAAGGGTGTAGGGGTCAAAATAGTGTAGTACCCTTTTTAGTGAAAATTTAGCTCTACTGGTTCGAGTAGCAGCTGCTTGAAAAAGTGAAACTATTTTAAAATAATTTCTCTATTGGCTTTCCTGGTGCGTAATAAAAATCTTAGCTGTTCAGATTTTTCGGTGACATTTGGTCTTTGGACCTTTGAATATGCTGATTGTGTTCTTTCAAGGTGACGTGTCTATCTATGAGCACTATATCAGCATTTTTCTTCACTCATCTCTTAAGTGCTGAACAAGCACTCATTGACACACACACATACAGTACCTGGTCAAAAGTTTACTGGGCACAGGCAGACTTTTCGGAAATGGGAAGTCCTCACCGCATGTGCTTCCCTTTAGAGTCTCCTCAAAATAGAATTGTGCATGAATCAATGAAGAAGCAGCTTTTAGTTTTAATACTTTCTGTCATGGCTTACACACTACAAAGAGCTACTTTACTGCGTTGTCATTTTGGTCCATACGGCTGAGATAAAGTCTTACTTGATTTTTTTTTTCAGTGTTTTAGACCATTGCATTTTACAGTGCCACATGGTTTCTCTTAAAGTCCAGTAGCTTGAACAGGTTTATGCAGTTGAATGATGATGGTGAATGTGCAGGAGCAAGGAGATAAGGCTGAGCAAAGTCCAGGAGAGCTGTCCATTGGCTGGTTGTAATGTGTACAGTCCTGCAGGTTATACGGTTTTCATGAATGGATGATTGGAAACTGTTGCTGCATTGGTGTTTTTCTGTTGTCACCATAAAAGTTGATGAAAATGTCACCACCCTCTATTCTGTAGTTATGTGTAATAATAGTAGTCAGAAACAACAACTAATGTGCCTACTGTGTGCTGCTTTCCATAGACAGCAAAGAAAAAGTACCAAGTGAAACATGAACATAGAACCTTAAAGCCATTTAAATCGTGACTTTACTTCTTTAACCTCGCAGTAAAATCTGTCATAGGGATGTTGACGGCAGGGGACACACAGTTGCTTTCCAGTTCCCTTTTATAACACAGCTAGCTGTTATGGTGCGATATTTAGATTCTCAAGAAGGCATATTTGTGTACACCTTTTTAAAACTGTGTGAGGAGTAGTGAATTAGCTCATAATAAATATTCTAAAATGAATATCGATGCGTCTTCTAAAAACACAAATGATTTTTGTATAGTTAGTTTTAATGCCTGAAATACTCAGATGAATTGACCAGTAGCCTGCTGAATCAGCCATTTTTAAATTGTTCATGACAGGGATTTACAGGGAGTGTTTCATTTCACTACTCCTAAAGAAAGCAGGATTGGATATAAAATAAATAAGAAACACACATTACAAACATATGTACAGGACAGGATCAAAAATTAAACACATTCCTCACAGAAGCTCCAATATAAGTTCCTTAATTTGGCACTTTTTGCTCTGTGTTGGTCTCCACCATCTCCTAAAGAAAATGTTTACCTATATGATATATTTACACTGAGAGGAGTTGTACATACACAGTAGCAGAACATGATGCTATAAGATCACTAAGAGTGAACCTAAACAGTAATGTTGTGAACCGGAGAGCTAAGAATTCGAAACATTTTGCTATGAAGTTTTGATGGGAGCTACATAGTTATTCTTCTCTGTAAGTTTATGCCGACCAGCAGCCCCTTTCACTCTATCAAATAGGATCCTTGTGTCATAAGAGTTTTTATTAGAGTGACATGAAACTACCTTGGTGTGGTTTGATTAGATTACAAGTGACCATACCACCCACGAACTGTTTTTATATCTTTATTACACATGAAACCCATCAGTGATTTGTGGAAAGAGGAATGTTGCGTCACATGGTGCAGCCCGGCCGTATTTAGACCAATGAGAAGAACATAGAGGGAGAGAAAGTACAGCTCATCTCAATTCTCAAGCAGCTAAACTGTGTCAGAAGAAAGGAGTGCAAAGTGGCACTTACAGACCAGATGAACACTGTCGTACATACTGTAAATTATATGATGCTAGCTGTTACATGGGAAAGTGTATTTAAATGTTGTGGGCGACTATGTTTCTTGCCATGTTTTCCAAAGCAGGGCAACTGGAACACTAGAAGGATGTAATTATGGGCAAGGAGAAGGGAATTTCCAAAATCTAACTTTGACTGGAAAGCAGTATATAAAGCTCAACTGTACATTAAGTTGGAGAAAAAGTTGAACCTACAGAGTATCATTTATATGGCATTAAAAATAAAAAAAGGCAAGTCTTGACAACCTATGGTAGAAAACGTCTTGTTTACACCTCATTGACCTTTATTCAATATGAAGGAATGTGTTCCTTTTTAAAATATCCCATTCAGAGCTAATCCAATCTTGGCTGTCTTTTATGCACCTCTGTACACCAGAAGGTGTTAAAAAAAAAAGATAAAAAACTTCTCTGTGGCTCTAAGATGGACTCTTTCATTCTAACAATTCAGAGTTGTTTGGCTGCAGACATATTGGGCCCTTTGACGCTCTTCAGGAGAAACATCCCTCTTTTGTTTCGACATCACGTCGCCTGTGATGAAGACTATCTCCGACTGTTTATCTTGCGAGTCTAAATCAATACTATTGTAGGGTTAGTTCATGATAAACAGTGGTGGCATTGTACTGGAAGAGAACACATTATTTCACCTGATGCTCTTTGATTCTATAACTCACTGTTCCCATTTGAACAATTGAGAGGATAGAGTGAGGCCATGCGAGTGAAGCAGGGGTTAAAGGTCAATAGAAATGGTCTACAAATCTGTCATTATCATGATGTAGTTATAAAGACAGTCAAAGGTTGGAATGAAGTCATTTCAGTCCACTTTCTGTGGAAGAAACCGTCTTAAGTTAACTTTCTGCATGAGCAGGGTGCTGGTTGTTTAACGCAACTCCTTCAGGAATGTTGGAGACTGCATTAAAGAATAATATCATTTTTACATTTTTATCTGGAGGTAATATATATATATATATATATATATATATATATATATATATATATATATATATATATATATTTTTTTTTTTTTTTATCACATCTGAATCATTTGAATCACAAAAGCAATATCCCATTTGGTATACTGTTGTCCTCTGAGGTGAGATATTTCTTATGATTTCCCTCTGCTTTCAAAATGGTAAATTATCAGGAAGAAGAAGAAAGAAATCAAGTAACATCATTACAAGTCTTAATCTTAGTCTTAAAAAATGTCCAACAGAGGACCTTCTGCACAGCCTACATGTTCTCACTTTTTTTTAATATATATATAATCCCAAGCCAAGCGCTTGGTTTAAAAAAAAATAAATATATATATATATATATATATATATATTAAAAAGGTCAGCCTTAAGTGTTGAAAGTAAATAAAGCCGTTCTGGAGCCCTCAGGTGTCCACTTGTTCACTGAGTTGAAGTCGGCTGATCTGGACACGTGAGTGCACGGATGCTTCCGATCCCTAAAGCCTTCGGCTGCTGGATGAGATAGCACATACAACTCAATCTTGTTGAGTGGAGAGATAAGCTTGTTGGGTCTTGTTATCTTGCACTGTTCTCTGATCAAGTAGTATGAGGCTGCCTTATAAAGCTAAAGCTCCTGGGACAGCACCTCAACACTGATGGGGTATTTATAGTGGACAGTGGGGGGGTAGCCACAGTGTCTTTTAATTCCTTCTCTAATGTCCCCTGGATGTTTTTCTCCTTTCTGCCTGAAACTTGGATGCACTGTTTCAGAATTTTCTGTAATCTCTCAGACCCTGACCTTCTATTTGTCTGCGATAACTATGTAATGATTACGCTTTACCTCAAATGGGACTACATAGTTGTCCTAGAGTTTTTTTATTCCAATACACCAGTATGATCGATATGCTCAAATTTGGCAGACCTTAATGGTAGATTTCAATTGTATGTCATGGAGATAAAGCTTTTAGGGATGTCAGTGTTGATCGAAATGCTCGTCCTCCATCTTGGTCGAGAAGACTCCAGCAACTATTGGATGGATTGCTTTGAAATGAGCACTTACAATAATGCCTCAAATACAACCAGTTACAAAAGCTCTTGGGACCCCCATGACTTCTCCTCTTGTGCCATTACTCAGCCAGAACTTTAATTTGTCCATTTCTTTTGTTCCTTTACCCCCACCTGCAAAGATAATAAGAGGAGTTCCTATTTCAGTACTTTTTTCATCTTTTAATTTAACAACCTCTAACATGCTAAAATGCTTACTGGTGCAAACAGAAGACATAATATCTGCTTTTTCACTTTTAACTTGAAGCAGTACTTCATCAAACTGCAGCCTGCTGGAGCTGTTTACTTTGTGAAGTTTTCCACATCTTGAAATAAAAAAAGTCAAGAAATTAAGAGCCCTGAAAAGGCCTGGTTTAATGTATCGTTTCCTTTGGATTTAAAAGGATAATAGACACAATCCAATATTTGCGCTTAAAATGGATTTAGTCATGTTAATCTCTTGACCATGTTGTAATGATGCTTCAAAAGCAGGCTCGTTCTTCTAAGCTAAAATACCGACATGTACAAAAACTAGCAAAAGGGAAGTGGGATTCTAAAAAGTTGCTGCAGTTTTCTTTCCAACCACATGTGCCGCCCGTCCCTTCTCTGTAAAAATACCATGTCTGCTATCACTTGACAAACACAATCATTAGCCTGTGGCTTTCCAAAGGTTACAGATACAGACTGTTTATTATTTCTGAAGATAAGATTTGTTCCCTATATGCACAAAATACAAAAGGGAGAGCTAATCACCAACATGAATTATTATTATTTTCAGTAATAATCCCTCTTGCATCGACCCTTGGCTTTGACTTGTCTTGGGGAATTCTTTGGCCTTGGTCTTGGTGTTATTTTTGAATGCGCTGTATGTTTGGTGACCAGTAGCCCTTTATTAGCGAAGACTTACGGCGGAGTAGAGCTGGAGAGCAGGGGTCGGTAGTGTTGGCTACTTAGAAGAGCCTATCAGAGTTGGGTCCAATTCATGCTGAGTTCAGTCAGTTCAAGGGGTAAAAGGGCTGTTCTGTTGATAACCATAAAATCTCAGTTCTTGATAATGGATTTATATTTTGAAAAAATGTTTTTTTTTAAGATTCAAACATCAGCTTGAGAATGCTATATTTGAACAGTGTGTTATTTCCTTTTACTTGCCATAAATGTCTCCTCTGTTGTAGCACGGCTCCTTTAGATTGTGGCGTCTCTGTGCACAGTACGACAAAACAATTGGAAATGTGGTTATGTGTTTGAGCAGATGTCATTTTTAGACCAGTCACGTGTTTTCCTCAAGACCTCTGAGGTGGCAGGAAATGCTCGCCTTGACTTGTTTTTTTTAATTGGATAACATGGGTGATTTGCCATTCATCGTTGGGGACATGCTTCAACATAATTATGTATTGACGAAGCGCCAGCGAGCTCGTTCTGACTGCAGCACTGGAAATTGGATTGCTGTAATGAGGTTTGGAAGGTGACTGATTTTAGAATTTACACATATTCATACACATTAAGATTTAGAGTGTGTTACCCCCCGAACATGGCCTTTCACAAAGACTTTTATATTGACTATTCATCTTGTGTACTAAAGCTGAATTGGACTATGAATACCAAATTGCTGTTAACAAAGAAGTGTGATGCAACTTCCTTGAAGTGTACAGTTAAAAATGGTCATTTATAGGGACAGTCAGATTTTTGCTAGTATGTCTAAAAAACATAACCTTTGTGTTTGACTCCAGATTCAAGGCTTAAAGGGTTCAAAGTTAGGATGAGCTGCACAGGAACTAGGGTTGTCTGTACACAGCAGAAAAAAAAGTGAAGCGTGAAGCAGCCACATAAGCTAAGCTGAGTCCACAGATCACATGTTGTCTGTCTTGTGTGGTATTAATCATTCTGCTGACCAAGGGCTGCGCTGTCGGCTCTGGAGGAGTCATGGAGTTGGTCTCACACTTATCTGAAAGTCACTTAACATACAGAGAGCAAGGACTCATACACAGAATGAAGTCAGAATGTCTGATATCGCTGTAGAGGTTTGGGCTTCCCTTAACTCAAATGATTAACAGATAAAACGTTTCCAAAGTGCATCTGTTCCTTCATTTAATCTTAATTTTAACAGAGCTCCTTTGTCAATCTTAAACATAGCTGCCCTTAAAATGGAGTATTTCTTCTCAGAGGGAGGTCATCAAAAACACGTTAGATTAACTGAAGCAAAAGTAAAGATCACAACTCAGAACATGTGACAGCCAAGGTTTTGTGCTTACTTTTAACAGTAAAAAGATAACACTTAACACTCAGCTGTTACTTAGTAAAGTCTGGGCCTTCTTCCATGGTTTACTTTACTTATCAAGGAACTGAAAGTAGAAATAAAGTATGCTTTAATATTTTCTGACCTGGCCATCATATACCATTGGTTCTGTTAACAGAAAAGCTAAGCGTAATCATGTCTGCCCAGGTCCTTTTCTGAGAATGGATTTTTCTGAGAATTTCGAAACTCATCTGCATACTCTCTTTTGATTAGTCGTCATTGGATTGATTATCTTTAAGTCACATGTCCCTTGGGATTTTAAAAAGCTCAGCCAATGCTGCCAATACCACGGAAAATCAACATTTTGAGGTCCAAATCCACTATTGGCTCATTGTTTTTCCAACTAAACCAAATAATGCAATTGAATATAAAAGTGAGAAACAGCTTCCAAGCTTTAAGGCACAACAGGCCAACAACAACATCTTATAAAATGGTTTGGAACTACAGTAAACAAGTGAAGGATGAAGAAAGTGAGAAAGTAGGCTAACAGAAAAAAATGCTCATGGATATGTTACTTCCATTTCATACTTTGGCAAAATAGATTTCAAGTAGATACCTGTGTTTTCTTTATCTTAGACATGCTTTACAACCTCAAATGTTGGGGATAAAACGGCAAATTCATTCTTGTGTCTGTTTGAAGCAAACGTGAACGGTTATACAGAGTTTAATGACAGTCTTTGTTAAATGTTCCTAGCACTGCAGGAGCAGTATAACAGATGTAGCAATCATTTCACCTTTTTTTTTTTTTTTTTTCAAATAGCAAATGAACACTTAACCGTTTTCGATAAAACTTTATTTGATGTGTATTTTGATTTTAAAGTTTTACCCATGTCCCATCTTTGAACATAAAGGAGGCGGAGCTTATGACCTATACTGAAGCAAGTCAGTAGGGGGAGCTCAAAGGCTTTTGGCTTCACTTTTTGGGAGCTGTCTTATTGTCCATCTTTTTACACAGTCTAATGGATGGACTAATGAACTTTTTCAACATAAAGCCTCAACATAACCTCAAAAGAGGAAGTTCCCTTCAACTCTGAGGAGTCAGCTGGTTATTGTGGGTCAGCTGGATTACATTGTTTTGTGTATTTTAGTTTTCTTTCCTTTTTTTGTAATGTTTCTGTTTTCAAACTCAGATTTTTCTGTTTACAGCACATCAATACTTATTACAGATGTGTTTTAGCACATCATTTAGTAACAGAGTTGTCCTGACTCCTGCACATGTCAAAAAGAAAAACAGAATAAAGATTACTAAATTAAAACTCCATTGGGATTACTTTTTTATTAAACAAGACCAGTATGCAAGCTTAGATATGTCCTTCAGAGACAAGCAAGTGTGCAACCCTTTACTTCCAGTTCAAGAATGTTTGCAGGCGCACAGTCACCACCCACTGGCCAGACGGACCATGATGAGCAATGTCTCAGACGATTAGTTGGCTCATGCTCTAAAACCAGACCAAGATTGTTTGGCTGTGCAGAGGAAAGTCACCTTAGTAATATTTTTTGTACAGTTTGCATTAGCAAAAAGATAGGTTTTGATTATGTTTCTCCTGACGAGGTTTGTCCATACAAGCAAATCTGTATCTTGAAAACAAGAAATGAAAGGGGAAGTGAAAGAACCTTACTTTGAAGAAACAATCGACTTTCATTATTACAGCATGGGCTATGTTTACAGGACTATTTAGTTACCTCTATTGTTCACCCATTGCAGCTCGAAACCTCGCTCTCCTTACTGATTGTTTGCTTGTGTGTTGTTAGAAACATTTGCACAAAAACTACATTAATGGACTCTGTTTGAAATGTGAATTTAACCGTTGTTGTTGTCCTTGAGTTTGTTTTATATGCTATGCTACAATTAGCCAGAAGCTGAATGAGGAGCCAGCTGTCTGGCTGCTGTATAGGAGTTACACTGTGTTTGTTTGTTATTACATTTACCCTCTACTGTCTGCGAAGCATTCCTGCTATGTGTCCGTCACTATTCAGGGAAATCATGTAAGACTGCAGCAGAAAATTCTCCGAAGCCATAATGTACTTGACTGTGTGTTTTAACATTTGCATGGCATACCGTAAGTGTTGGCATGTGGCGTTCTACTTCAGCATGAAAGCAATTAGATGAAATAAAAGTCAAACTGGTGACCGGGTTGGGTCAAGTTCCCACTTACAGGCGGGGGGGTAAAACCCACAAATCTCTGAGAGGGAACAAACCAGACACTAATTAAAAACTGGTTTTATGTCTGTCTATGTGCGCTCACAACCACATGTATGAACCCAGAAAAGAGCAGCAGATGTTTGTGCATGTGTGTTGATTTGTGTGTGTGCTCAGTTTTTAATATGTCTTGGATTATGTTTTTTAATAAGAAGAATATTATAAAGTGCTCCTGGCTGGTTGCATGCAGTCGGTTTGTTTGTGAAATCTGTTTGAAATTATGCAACGGCAATTCTAGTGTTTTGTTTTATATTAAGTTTATTGAGAGTATGGATTAAGGATCAAGGTTCTTCACTTTAAGTCAAGATAAGACAGCATTTTCAGGTCTTGTCTGTGTTATAATGTATGTCCCAGTGAAACAACATGACACAATGTTGAGCGACATATGACGAACCAGCCATGATCATGATGTTGTTGGGTATTTAGCCAGCTGGTTAGAATCATTTCAAAGTGAGTTCCAAAGAACTTGTTGGTTGACGATGTTTATTTTGTAGTATTTTTTGTAATTTAATTACAATTGTTTAATTTGTCGCTGCTCACTTTTTTGTATTGGTGATCTTTGAAAGATTTAGTGGCAGATACACGATTCACTTTTCAGATCTTTTAAGTGTATAATCACCATTAACAAAAAGTTTCATTTTCTTATCTTAGTATTAAGAGTTAGTCGGTTCACAGAATCCCCCACTCTTGAAGCAATTTTCTACAGCAGACCAGCGATGTCCTTTATTTCCTTTCTTTTTTTTTTAAAGATGATTCTGAGCTTTTTGTGCTTTTATTGCAAAAATAGGACAGTCACATGGGGTGAACGACTAACCACTGCACTACCAGGGTGTGTCTCTTCTTACTAAATCGTTTACACTTTTTCCTCATCTATTCATTGAAGGGTCTTGTTTGTTTGGCACAGTCTACGAACCCCTAAATGTTTATCCTCGAAACAATTGATATTTGACATTTTCTTTAAAAAATGACAAAAAACATCAATTGAATATCTATTTAAAAAAAAAGTTGCTGGTCATATTTGTTATAGCCTACCTATGACTGCATGTCAAATGAATGAATAAACCAACTCCACCAGCTTTAATGTAGAATTAGTCTAGTGAAACACTTTCAAACTGCACTTACAGTAGACGATTCTGTAATCCTTGTTACATTCCAGCACTGATTCACTTTCTTTTAACAACATTAGCCTGTAAACAGAGATTACTTGCACTGCTTTAAACCAGATAAACAACAAACCTCGTGCCATTAATTGCCATGCAGTAGACCGTGCGTGCGTGCGCGCGCGCGTGCTCGTGGGGGTGTGCTGCTAAAATAATGGCCCGGCTGTCCTGATATCCCACAATTCTTCTCTGGGTGGCATAGTGGAGTGTGATAGGCTGGCGGACAGGGGAACTGCAGCAGAGTAGCACCGCTGTCAGGAAACACAAGCTCACTACGAATGCAACTCGCATAACCAGCCCAAACGAGGACGCTTCACCTGGTAATAAACCTTTTTCTTTAACTGCCTAGTTTACCTTTGCGCTTGTATTACAAGAGACGCTTCCAGGTCTGTACATTTCTCATGCTTTTTTTCCCCTCCTGGTCTTCCTGCCTTCTTATGCTCGTCTTGACCACAACAACCCTGGTCGATGACGAATAATTAAAATAATAATAGAAAAAGACTTCTGCTGAATCCACTCAGGCGGAAAAGTGGACTGGACATGGCTCACCGTGTCAGAATCATAACCTTTTTGTATCCCGCTGGTTTGCATTGTAGCCCGTCGGTGCGGTAACATAGTAGCGATGTGTTGTTTTTTCGCTGAATGGGGCTGCCTGCTGCGGTTAGTATTTTGAAGCTAAAAGTCAATGCTTAGTCAGATATTTCAAAGAAACGAGCCGCTTCATGGTACAGTAAGCTAACGTGCTCCAGTTTCCAGGCAGAAAGTGAGGAATGGGTGACCGTGAAGATGCCTATTTCAACCTTTATTCCGCTGTGTTTTGCATTTTGAAGGACAACGCTGAGTCACGCAGGCAGACACGGTTTCTTTTAAAGACTAATAATGGATTAAAATAGTGACACAGTCGGACTTTAAGACGACATACTTGGGTGTTGTTGGGGTTTTTTTGATCTGCAGTGCGGTAGGCGTGGTTAGGGACAGGATGACACGCGCTGGATCCTCATTTAGCATCCTCACATCCTTGAGGGCAGGGGGGTGTAATGGCTGGAGTCTGACTTGACACTTTAGTTAAGATGCACAGTAAGCTGTTGTTGCAGTAGCATTGAAAAGGCAGCAACATTATGGGCCTTGTTCACAGGCTTTTTGTCACTCTTCGTTCACTTGATGCTGTAGAGACAATTGATAGAATAGGTAGTTGAATGTCTTTACAATATTTTCTAACAAACGACTTCTAAGGCTCTTTATTCTATATTAAATGAAGATAATGATCAATCTGCAAAACACACAAAAAAAATTAAGAGTAAATCACCAAGACACTTGAAATTTAATTGATTTTCATTTATTAAATAGGGACGATGCAGTTTAACAAATGAACAAAACTAGGTCACATTTAACTTATTACATAGCTCCACAAAGACACAATGGGGTCATGTAGAGAGAAATATAAAACAAATGCCTCTTTATTGTCAGTGAAAAGTCAACAACAGTGTTTCAATATTTCACTATGTGTTATTTAGCTGAAAATACAATAGACCAACATGTACTCCATCAAGTTGTTCCTGTTCTGGAAGGTACAAAGGCCTTTAGAATCCAGATTTCTTTTTTGTTATAGTGATGTGCAAACATCAATTTAAAAGCAGCATAACGTTGAATGGCAAAGACCTACCTGCGACAATGACGGTGATAAGTTTGTTATTGAAGTTCATTTATAAAAGCAGCTCTTTTATGTATTGTATCGTGGTAACAAAACATGACTGCTCTTCAGAGAAAAGGCCACTTGTTGAAGACGTAACCTCAGACTATTCAGACACATGATAAACCAATCGTTGAGTTCAGAAAAAAACTCTGTGTTCAACATGATTCTTTTTTTTTTAAAATCTGCTTCTTGTTAAGCAGAATAGGACTTAAAAAAATACAATGTAAAATGATTAGACAGTTTAGGCTTTACAGTCCAGAGAGAGACAGAGAAATTATGTCAAATGTTTTCATAATAAGTCTTTAAGTCATTTTTTACTCTCTTTTTTCCTGTGGGAGCTTTTGCTAGATTTCTTGTTCTGACAATACTCTAACTAATGAGTTTTGGATTTATAATCTTATTTTTTGTACACAAAAAAACAGTCCATTAACTTTGACTCTTGGAATTTGAGATAATTAGTTGCTGCTTTGTTTCATTATTATACATCCCTGTGGCCCGACACTCAATATACAGAGTGAGATATAGAATTCTCCAATGAGAACACAAAGTCAAAAATAATTATTAAGACAAGTATGGACAGGTTTCAGCTGACGGCAACAGCCTGAAAGCTCATTTTTACCGCTTTGCTCTTTTAAGAACATAAATTGCTAATTAAGTCACATCTGATTTACCGCTTACCTTTAGCTAATCTCATAAAATGCTTAATCCCTACTGGTCAGTGTCAGCCGCTCAAAAACATGTTAATAGCTCTCCATCAAGGCAAGCTACCAAGATTTCTTTCTAATCTCGTCCAACAAAAGGGGGCTTTACCTTGATCAAAATAAATCTGTACGACTGGATTAAGACTTGCTCACTGCAGCAGGAAGATATTTCAGAAACTGTTTCCCCCGGCAGACACAGTGGTGAGGTATGTGCCCGGCTTTAGAAGAAAACCAACCCCTGGCCTTAAGTGACTGCAAACCAACAAAGACGAACTAATCGGCATGTGTGATGAAGTGCACAGTCAAGTTGAGATAACAATAACTGAGCCGGTCTGGCGGTTGTCTCCCTGAATGGCTTTCCTTACTGCTGGAGACAGTAGGGCTAAGAATGTAAACGCAGCAACGTTGACGGGATTTATGGCCTCTTCAGCAGAAAAGGCTTTCAGCTCAGAGTCACCTTCACATGACCAGCCTATACCTTCCCCATTTTCTGCTATGAGATATGGAGTGTCTCAGCTAATTTGGTTTCCATAAAAAGAAATGTAGAAAGGCAGTCGTGTTTTTCGTTTTCTTTTTTACGAGACTGCCTGAGAGTCTCTTAAAACAACATCAACATTCAGCTGTGAATAATATATTTCCTTATATTCAGTTTCACAGAGATGGTTTATTTTATCCACACAAGTTGAGAATCAATGAGAGTGGATGGAATAACATAGGAGCTCAAACTGAAGCCTCAGAAATGACCACAACGAGAAAATAGAACCTTTTACAGTGATTACAACAAAAAACTTAAAAAACTGGCAACTGAGTTTATATAAAATGATGTCCTTATACCATCAGAGTCGACTATATAGAGAAGAAATTCAACACAATGATGTCACAAAGGGCCAAATTGTTTTTCCGGGTCACTGATGTAAATGTTTTTTTCGCTTGATGGGAACATTTAGTCGCAGGTGGTGTTTATGTTTACCGTCTTGTTGAGCCTCTGAATGAAAGATTAGTTGTCCGAACTGTTTGTACATTAGGCTTATGTTGCACCAAAGCTGGAGAATGTTCTGGCTGAACTCGCTGAGGTAGAAAACAGATCTTGGCTGTTTTGAATGTCTTGAATTATGAAGGTTAGAATACCTGGGACCGTGCGAGCGGTGATATGTTGCTGAAGAGAAATGTGCATGTCTAATAATAAAGTCAGCTTTCTGTTAACTTTTCTATTATCGGTTTATAAGGTGTGCAAGCTGGGTCAGTCGCTTTTGAAAAAGATTCAGAGTTACAATAAGTTCCCCGTGTTGCAGCGAGTATTGACCCTGTAAACGACTTAAACAGGGAGAAATCTATCCACTATCCTAAAACAAAACACAGTCTGGTGATATGTATCACAGTGTAGGAAAGAAGTAGCAACAAATGTTTGCATTGGAAGAGCTGGGACTGTGAAATCACTGCTGCCTTTGGGAGACAGATTACCTTCTGACCTCTGTTATTGTAACAGTACGACATAACACCAGTGGTTGCCATTAATAGTTCCACATTTTGCATGCTGAGCTAAATCTAATGTTGCATCTCTGACATGTCCTGGCAGTAAAGGGAATTCATCAAGCTCCTCAAATCTGATGTAAAAATGATTTAAAAAAAAAAAGGGGAACCAATGGTGACATTCTGCCTCATTCATGATTTAAACTGGTCAGTAATTCGGTGTGATGTTTGCGTGTCAGGACAGATGAAAGCACTTCAGGGATCAGTGACCTCGCAGCAGAGTTGTCTCAGTTTAGTGGCCGGACTGGCTACATGCTATCCTGTTACAGTTGTTACATTTGTGTGTGACAGCTGTCAGCCCTGCAGCTATGAAGAGGGGTGGCATCAAACATGTACGGCAGCCCAGCTCGGGATGGGCCCTGACGTGTCAAAATACTCCAGCTATTCCCTTAAATGTAACCTCCAGAATCCTCCCGGGGGGGGGGGGGGGGGGGGGGGGGGGCAAGGGTTGCAGGGATGGGCCCAGCTGTGGTGTTCTCTGGCTAATGGCACTCAGGAGAGGATGAGGGGCCGCCATCTGTGCCCTGTGTGTGTGTGTGTGTGTGAGTCCATGTGCAGAGGCCACTTTCCAACAGTGTGCATTACCAACACAAA
Organism: Symphodus melops; assembly: GCF_947650265.1. NCBI lineage: Eukaryota > Metazoa > Chordata > Actinopteri > Labriformes > Labridae > Symphodus > Symphodus melops. Next base: position 22,568,780 of record NC_136697.1, on the reverse strand, counting down.
TGGACCTTTAAATGGAGGTTTGCTTGCACAGAGCAGCACACAGCATTTAGTGTCAGTGATCACTTATGTAATGTAGATGCATACAGTACTGATAAGCCTCAGCTTGTCTCTTACTAAGGACATGAAAATCCTCTGCTCGCCCGTACGCTGGATGTGTGTTTGGTCCTCGGCAGATTGTTTGACGTGCTGCACGTTAGTTTGACAGACGTCGAGGAAAAAAAGTAATAACATACAAGTATTTATGACGTAATTACTCTTTGGAGCAAGGTGTCTCGAGGCCGACAAATGGATGGATGATTTCTGCTGCTTCCCTTGAAGAAGACGCATCTCAGAGAATAACAGATTTTACCATCGAAGCACAAGTGGAAATGATTTGTGCTTCCTTTCAGAGTGTAGCCGAGTGAAACCGTTTTAATGCGCTCCTCTTGAAGATGCATTTGAAGTCATCTTCAAAACTTCCTGATCTGTGTTCGGCATAGACTTCAGAGGAGGTCTCTTTGTTTTTTGTAATTGTTTTTTTTTTTTCCTTTCTCCCTTTTATTCATCATGGCTTTGACTTTTCATGCACAGCCACTGAGTTATCTGTGTTGTGTGGAGCTCACTATTCATGTCAAACCTTTAATCTCTTCTCGTAAGGTCCACATTTATCTCTTCTAATAATGCATTCAGAAGGACTCGCATTAGGGTGAGTTGTCTGAAATGCTATTAAACCCACCCCTTAATGTTTTCACGTTCGCTCATGAATGCTGTGCAACATCCACAATAAGGCATAATTGTTTGTTTTTTTATAGTCAAAGAGAATTGAAAGTTTTCCTTTATGTTCAGCTGTAACTCAAAGTGATAGTATCTATTGGTGCAGTCATCAGCCCCTCCTGTACACGAGCGTTAAAGCCAGGCCTCTAGATGAGTTGTGAATTCAGCTTTGTGAATGCATAATGTATGTGCCAGTCCATGCTAAAGGCCACACACACAAGGCTACTGTGTGGCCTGTTGTGTAGCCCTGTGAAGAGTGCCTGTCACCACTGACTGAACGTATTCTTCCTCCATTTCTATGGTGCTAAGATGTTCCTTTCCTCCTTTCCTCCCCTCTGACCGTAGTTCCTGTTTGGTAGCAGGGGGTTAAGACGAGCAAAGGTTGACTGGGCGGCCAATCACCTGTCAGCAGATCAGTGCGCCGCTCCTCAACACGTAACACGAGAGTTTTTCACGGCGTTCTACTTGAACTTTCTTTCTTGTTTTTTTATTTATTTATTTTTTTTTAGAAGTAGTCAGAAGAGATGTTCTTTAAAGAATTGACGTGTTGAATTCTGAACTTCTTTCATTGTTCACATTTCTGCGGTTCAGGCTGGTAATCTACAGTTACGTGACGTGAACAACTTGTTTATACAGAAGCACCTGATGTTGAAGCTTAGAAAGCGTTTGATCAGCAATGTCGCGTTCACTGACCCCTGATGATCCAGACTGCTGCAAAAGCAAATGCAGAAATAACACGAGACTCCCAAGCGTTTTGACTCTTCTCCAAATCCAGATTCACTGCCGCTCTAAGTCGGTCTGATCCCCTCAAACACGAGAAGAAGACGGCGCATCGAGGTAGATTTTTGAAATACCAAAGAAAATGAAAAACCAAAACAAATCTAAACAAGACATACGGCTTGTCATAACCAGCATGGAGTGTAATTGGAGACAATGACAAATTCGTTTCAGCTCAGCATCAAGTATTTTGCAGTGACAGTTTGAAGGCAAACAAAGCAACACAGAAGCATGATAAGGACTCTGACTCCAGCTGTTACTAATCCAGCTTTGTGCCTGCCACTTCCAAGTTTAGTGGAGAAAAAGTTTCTGATTTCAAATTACAAAAAAACATCTTGACTCCTGTGTGGCTTTCAAAATAATGTTATTTTTTTGCTTTTCACTGGTTATTTTTTTGAGCTGTGGTTTTCCACCGTGGCTCGTGCTGTTTTTCATTCAAAATGTCAGAAGTTTCGGGGATAACCTTGGCCCAATGTGCCTTTTGTTGGTCCTCATTCGGCTGTCCCCAGCCAAGACCGAAGTCAGAGATCCTCCCCTGAATCCTCCCTCCACCGAGTAAACACAGACCTATAAATAGAGCTCAGGGGGACGCGGGCTAAACGGAGAATGACAGGCATCCATAGTACAACCCCCCCAGCCTCTGAGCAGCAGAGGTTGTGTTGTTGGTCCTGCACACTCGTCAGGGCCTGTGGGTCCTGTAAGAACAGGCGGCCCCCGGTGTGATCCGTCCTATCTGTCGTCTCCTTTTTTGCCACACTGGCCATTGGACATTTCCTTTCATTACACACTTTCAGGCCCTTGGGATTGCATCTGCTGTTGCTGGTATGCTGCTATTCACAGAGGGAGAAGGTCATGCTATGAAAGAAGTGAACCCGCGCAGTTCAGATGCTTTGGATAGTTGTGTGTAAAAACTCTGCAGAGAGACAGTGAGGCCATGAGGAAGGTTGTGCAATACACAGGGAAACTGTATTATTCTTGTATATTTTTACCCTATGTAGTGTTTTCATACAAAAATCACAATAATTGGCATCTCTATTTTGCTTTTTGACACTGAATACTCTGTTGTTAGGGATGGATCTTTGATTTCCAAGAAGAAGAAAAACAAACATAAACAGAATTGAAGGATTTGATATTTATAATGGAATCAACCTGAACACCTAAAATGTTGTAGAGTTTGCCATTTTTACACAAATCAAACATCGTCGACTTTTTCCCAGCATGAGCAAAGTGCAGATGACAGATAGTCACGTCGAAGAGAAAGCAAAGGACAAGTTTGTAACAAAGACTTGTAACCGCATTGATAAAGAACAATGAACTCACCCACCTCAGGTTGCCTCACGCTTTCTAGTGACAGAGTAAAGTCTGAAATAAAACAAAGGTGATCAGGATTAAAAAATGGTTTCACAGGGCAATAACAAGTATCTGAATGAAGCATGAATGTTTTATTCCACATTCATTGTGTTGTCATTTTGATATGTTCAGCATACATGGGAGCTAAATGCCTGTCTTCTCATGCTCACTTAAAAACATAGACCCATATTAAAAACGTTTATAAAGATAACATCTTCGGGTATTAGACTCACTCATTTCTCTCTCAGTACAAACGAAACTGGAGTCTGTCTCAGGCTGATCGTTCATACACACCAGGAAAGAAGGTTTGGAACTTGTTTATGTGAGAAGATAAAAATGTTGGATTTATTGTAGAAATGACGACTGTCAGGGCACCAACAGTCTCAGCACTTTCCTTCATCAGCTGCTGACACTTGTGGGATTATTAAGAACAGAACTTGAGTGCACGAAAGCCACTTAGCATTTATCCCCCCCCCCCTTTTTTTTTTTTTTTTTATCCCTGCAGTCAAACAATATCCACATCCCTGCATTCACATTAGAGAGGCGCTTATCATTACACAGAGCTGAAAGCGACACTAGATCAATTCATAACAAAGTCAGCTGACTCATCTACTTTTCCTTTTTTTGTTTCCTCCCACTCCAGCGTGATTTACCATGACGACTGAAACAGGCGCCGACTCGGAGGCCAGGCAGAACAAGGAGACGGAGAAGGGGAAAGCGAAGGCAGCCGAACCGACCTCGCCTAAGAGCCAGACGGAACAGCTTCCTGCCGCTGCCGGACACAGCACCCCGGCCAGGAAAGAACAGGTCAGCCTCTTCACACCCACCACAGTCAGCCATCGTTTTTTTTCTCTGAACATACGAGAGGATCCAGCCCAGCTGTCACCGAGAGCTTCAATCCAGTTCAGATCCCTCAACTTCTCAGATACGTCTAAATGATTTGACCTTGCTCTACTTGACGACACTTTAGTCCTTCACTTGAGGTTACGCCACCTATCTCCTTCGATAAGGCTTGGAAACGAGAAAAACATGAAACGCCATTCATCCCACTGGCGAATGAATTGTGCCTTTGTGTGGAAGAAAATGGAAATGAACAGAGAAAAATACTGACGACATGACCTCAGTGCTCTCAATGTGGTGGTTACGGCCCCACTTCAAATGCAATCCATTAATCAGTCCGGGCTTTTATGTTGGAATTGTGGTAAAACACAGATTTGGAAACCCTGAACAAAGTTTGTGTGTTTTCCTCGCGTGCATTACGTCAGCCGATCACACTAATTAACATAACTTTACACAGCTGTGGGAAGACTGAGTAAACCGAGCTACTGAAGGAAACCTCATGGTGCGGCGGTGTGCGTCCCTGGTGTAGAGTGGTTAAAGGAACACAGATTACAACTTCAGAACTGATTGTTTGCCGTTTGTCCACCTCTAATGCTGCTGGAGTGCAGCGCTGTCTGAGAGCTGTGGCTTGCAAACCGTGCTTCTTATGGTCTTATCATCTCCAGAACAAAAGGTGTGTAGAAGTCTTACTGTGTTTTTAAAGAGCAGAAGACCTTCAGTCCAGTGTCTCTTTGAACTCCGTCTCTGTAAGGCAGAGGAGTGTAGCCCGCAGCTCCTTTTCTATCTGAGACGGTCCAAATGTTATCTGAACACTAAGTGCTTCTCTGCAGACTTCGGCCCCACCGACCTTCGGGGCTCGCCTTCTAATCGACGTACAGATTGGATTTCCAGCACATCCCAACTGCAGCTGGAGACTTCCTCAGACTGAAGCACAGTCTGGCCCTAGATGTCTTGTTCGAGGAAGAACGGTGTGACTGGCTGTACACGCAGACACTTCTCAGTCCCTTATATGAGTTCACAAGAAGAAATTGGTGCAAGCCACGAAACTGTTTAATCACAACAAATAACTTACACTGTGTATCGTAGTAAAAGAATTATAAGATGAAAAAGGTCATTAGTCAGCTCCACCCTGGGTTAGGTCTTAAAGTGTCAGTGTTTTCCATTGGAAACCATTAAAGGCAACAGGCCAGTGTCTGGACAGCCAGCTCCAGACATGCAGAATAAATCTGTTTGGTTTTTTTGCCCTCTCATGATCTGCCACGTGACCGAGCATGAAACTGCAGTTTGAGCATGCTGATGCTCACAACCTCACTGACCCAGCGGTGTGGCTTTTATCATGCTGTGGAAAAATGACGCGTTTCATGAAGAGGAGAAATAGAGCATGAGTTTGCATCAGAGCGGCCCGTAATGAGAGAGAGAGAGCTGATGGATGGATGCATTATGTCCTCACCAATGTCACAATAAATCTCAATAAGAATAAGATCTTTTAATGTTATTTTCGAAAGATGACGCACACACTGGTGGTGATTGAAGATAGTGAACATCAGGGAAAGATACTCAAATGGCCACTTTTTACCTGAGGAGAATATTGTCTTTAGATGATCTTTTGCATGTTCGTGCTGTTTTTATTTTCTGGATTAAACTCAATCTCAAACTCAATCAGACATTTCTGGAAAGCATTATCTATACAAACCTCTTTCTGTTTGACCGCTCTCACTTCTCCTTGACTCACAGATCGAGAAAACTGACATTATACGTTTGAATTTTTTGATTGAATCATTAACAGCTTAACGCTGTCTGAAACCTCATCGCATGTAGCCTGTTAAACAGTTCATCATATTATTTCATAACAAAATAGACGGCCATAGAAAATGCTGCTGTATTAGTCATGAGCCAGAACGCACATGCTGGGCTTCCACTTGACATAAATATGACATTTTAAGTCAACAGACTCGTAATTCTGACGGCACTTCATCCTTTATTCCACTAATCGCACACATTCCTAATCCATAAGCGTGTCCCTGAGAGCCGACCTCCAGGAAGCAGAGGGAAGGTGATGGCTGATGCTCTGCCATTGAAGGCTCTGTGTGAATCGGCAGGAACAAGGCTGAGAAAACTCCCAGCACTCTGACACAATGCTGTCTGTCTTTTCTGTGGCGCGCGCACACACACACACACACACACACACACACCACACACACACACACACACACACACACACACACACACACACACACACACACACACACGGCACACTAAGGCTGAGAGGTGTTTCTGCTGCTGCAGGATCAAAATACTGTATGAATGAAGTGGCCTGAAGTTACAGCTTTGACTGCTGTGGCTGAACACATCTGTCCTGTTTACAAGTTCATCCCTAAATGTTTGAAATCCATCGATTTTATATGCTTAAAGTTCTGAGCCCATCAAGTGAACATTTAACCACCATGTTCATGGTCGTTCTCTCAACGGGAAAGTATTTTTCCTGTGATGTTAATAGAATAATCTCAATGTGTCCACTTAGCAGACGGGTCTGCTTTATACAATTACAAATTAAAAAAACTGGAAAATCCACTTTGGTGAGTAAGAAGGAGAACTGTCCCGAAGCCAAAAGCCTCTTTTTCAGCATGAAGTCAGTTAGGAACAGCTTTGTTTTCAGCCAAGTGGAAAATTGGATTTTCTCTGTTTTAAGACAAAATGGCAGCACACCTCCAGCTCTTCTCAGTGGGACCCGATTACATTCACTCAGAGTCCCAGACCCTATTTTTAGCTTCGGGTTTTGTCATGTGGCAGAACTAGCGGTTTTGTCAAAAACGACCACATTAAGAAACTGACATAGAGGCCAGGCGGACGCAGTTGGGCGGGGAAATCGTGAGCAGAAGGTATTTTGTTTCTGTCTCGTGAACCCTTTGAACCTGCAAGGTTTCCAATATTGAGCAGAATGTTGTTTTGTTTTTTGTTTTTTAATTACATAGCAAGATAAATGCAGAGATGTCCCACTTGTGGAAAGGAGAGAGAAATGACAGCTCTTTCATCATAATGAGACAGCAGTTAGTCGATTTACTCATGTGACTTGTCTTTTCTTTTGGTAGGAGCAGCAGGAGGAGGACCAGCTGTCCCACAGGTCGTCCACGAGTCGTCTGTCCAGGTCTCCTTTGAGAGGAGTGAAGAAAGTGAAGATCATGCAGTGTAAAGTCACCCTGCTGGACGGCTCCGACTACACGCTCAACGTGGAGGTGAGAGGCTGCAGAGATTCTGTGTTAATGAAACGCTTCCTCTTTTGATGTCGATGTCGTGTGGGGCCTTTAAAAAAAAATAAAATAAAAATGGGCTTCTTGTGGTATTTCAAGATTGATGACAAAGATGAGTCCTAAATGTGTGATCATTTTGCTCCAATGACTGGCCATTTAACCCGACATTAATCTGAAGGAGTTGGTTCCCACATAGATCCCGACCACATCACTGAGCAGAGGGAACGTTTTCAATCAGAAATAATTGGTATAAAACCGCTTTGGAAAGTAGTTTGAATTAAACAGCTTTCTGAAGGATCATTTGGTCTTTTGCAGTAATGATGCATAGGATTGATGTTTCCATCAGTCTCGAACTACTCTACAGTAGCTCCATGCAGACATGGAGATGAGTAGTTAATAGAAATAAATACATGGCTATATGTAAAAAGAAAAAAAAAAGAAAAAAAGGGCTTCCAAAGAGTGAACTGAGGAGACCATGGAAGTGATCATTCTACCTAAGTATTCTTTAACTTTTCAAAAAGAGACATGGTCAGAAATGTTTGTAAAACTTCAGATTAATTTGGGTGGTTAGTGCGTGCGGCCCATGAACTGAGGCTGCAGTCCGTCTGACTCTATCCCCTGTGGTGGTATCTTTAAAATAAAGTCACAAAAAGACCTCAAAATAAATCTTTTGAACCATTGAATATGGACAAAAGTGTGTCACATAAAACGATGAACCACAAACCTATCACCTGGAGGCTGCCGCCTTCCTCTTTTTTTGGTCCTTTCTTTTTGATATTCTGCCTGTTGTATTAAACCAAACATAAGCTGTGCTATTTTCACCGCGTTTCTTCGAAGTAGGGATTTCACGGATCTCACCGCACATTTCCATTTTCTTTGTGTGAAATTGCCTTTGTACGTTTAGTCCTCCCTCGAAGCTTCTCCAACAAAGTGTTGAGAGAAGACAAATTCATCAAATCACGCTCCTTAAGTGTTACGTCGGTACATCAAAGCTCCTCCAGCATGCAGCAGAGAGCGCACAGAGGAGGGCGTGACGCTTCCCCCCCCCCCAGCAGCGTGGCTGTTATCATCGTGTGGAGAAATTGAAAATGAAAATGGGATGTTTTTGTGCAGAGAAGAGAAGTGGAGCGCGGGTTGGTTGTTAGTAATAATGAGCGGGAAGGAGAGAGGAGGGTAAAGGGTTCGATGGGTTCATTATTTTCTGGGCTGGACGACGAAGTGAAAGAGGGATTTTATTTTGTCTTGTTCTGCGTTTGGAGGGTTTGTCCCATATCTTAGCTTTTAAAGGAACAATCACTTGAATTATCTGTATTTTAAAGTTTCCAGTGTTCAGTAAATGAGCCCTTTCAGTGTGTCGCTGCAAGTCCCAGCAAACATCCATCCAGGAAAATGTGAGTGTCTGAGCTCTCCATCATAACGGCTGCTTTCTTTTTCCCCGATCATTAAAGATGCAGGAATAAATCCAAAGAGTGAACTCATTTGACTTTTCACTCCACATATTCTCCTCTTAACAACAGCGTGTTGTTTTTGCCTTTTTGTCCATGTATGAAGACTTGCATGTATTCTTAAGAATGTGTGAAGGCTGAACAGCGACTTTGAGACCTGCCTCCTCAAATCTTCCCTGAGCAGATTCCTCCACCCCGGGGGTTTGGAGGCGGGGGGGGGTTGGACGGGATTAGCTGACGAGGTCTGTGGAGGTGGGGAGGTGAGCGTGAAATGGGAGCATTTGTTGGAGAGAATCAGTGTCATTGAGTCTCTCTGTGTGTTGGTGTAATTACTCCCACTGTGGCCAAGGGCGGATTCTTGAGAACAATGATTTTGAAATGAGGGGCAGTATTGACTTCTTTTACCTCAAGACACATGCACAATGTGTTTTTTAAAAAGAACTGTTAGTCAGAGTCAAGAGCTCAGTGAGACGCACTTGTTCTCATGTACTGATATAACTCATTTATTCTCTGTTTACTCAAACGAACTCCTGAGCCCCTCCTGAAGTATTCATGGTGAGCCCAAACAGCCAGATTTGTCAGGCAGCCCTCTTGGTAAAACTCCTGTGAGGTCAGTGAGCCCATGCACACGCACACGTGCAGACTTCCCATCAGACAGGGCACGCTGTGAGGGACATGTGTGAACAAGAACTTGAAATATCAGGAGTGTTGTTTTTTTTTTTTAGATATTATTCTGTTAACAATATGAAATACAAGGCTAATCCTTTAGAAAGAAATCTGATCTTTATGAACATAAAATGAGTAGTTTGCTTTTGAGGGGCTCTTATTCTTTCAGTGTTCAGAAGCTGAAAGAACCCTCAAAGGAAATATTGATTATGTATCCTGCAGACAGTAGAAAGTTGCCCTGAAGTGGATGTCATCTATGCGAGCCCCTTTTTAAAGAATGATGATGCATCTCAGGAGGTTTAATCCTCCTTTGATTAGCTTGACTCATTCCAACTGTAAGTGAACGTTACACACTCCCAGTCTGTACAAGTTTATGGAGAAGAGTATTCAATCACATTGTCCCATCTGTTTGCGATGCTGTAATCCCCCTGTTCAACCCCACCTGCTGTCTGACCCCCTCACACCCTTATCAGAGGAGAAGTGTGTAAATCTGACCTGGGATTAGTGTGCATTAGATGATGTGTGAGTGGAGGAGCAGATAGAGTGAGCTTCCTTCAAACACGTCAGGTTTGCTACAAGCAAACACTCTCTGCCGTGAGCGTCTTACACACATGTAGTCCTGTGTCTGTTCTTCTATTTCAGCAGGCTCATCATGTCCCTAATAATTCAGGATTCGAACCTGAATGGACAGCAATAATGACCGGCCTTGGAGATCTGAAAGCCTCCTTTTATATCAAGGTTTAGAAAAACAACACAGATTGATTTTTTAAGACTTTGTAAGATCGTGATAGCCCCAAAAAAGGTAAACCTTTAAAAAGCTAACGTCCCTGTTTCTTGCTTGTTGCCGTCACGTCTGATGAACAGAATCAGAACCAGCTGAAGTGCTTTCTTGAAACTTAAATAAATCAGTGGTATGAAAGTGCTCGAGAAGCTTAAGGTGAAATACAGCAGACATAAGCTAGCTGCGCTCAGGCTGTTGGACACAGTGATGCGTTGTGAGCTCAGAGAATCCTTCAGATAATTCTCCTCCCTCCCTCCTCCCTCAATCCTATTTGAAACGGGTCCAGAATGTCAAGATTTGACTTTTTTTTTATCCCCCTGACCTTGTAGTTTTGCAGCTCTACTCCGTTTCCTCCCATGGGAAAAGAGTTTGTTCTAATCGTTTCTTATCGTTCTCTGTGGCACAGAGCGGCTGACGCTCCCGAGCTTCACTTCAGAGGCTGTTGTCTTTCTGTGGAGGGGAAAGAATTCCACATCTCTGGCATTGGTGTTAATACTCATAAAATGTCCCTTTAGTTTAAATCCAACTGTAAAGTAAAATACACGTGCTAAATGCTGTGTTTTCATTAGAAGCATGACACTTAACTCAGTAGATATACAGGCAGTTATGTCTGTGTTGATCTGCAGATAATCATGAGAATCATTCTCTCCACAACATTAGGAATTATTAGATATATGCTTTCACCGTCTCCGTTGGGAGGATGTCCTCGCTGTTTGTTTTTATCCCTTTGCAAAGTGACCCAGTACACTGATTGGACACAATCCTGTGTTGAAGTCAAGGACTGTGCTCTATGCAATATCTGAAGACGGCAAACCACAATGAAAAATCTCTTCATTTGTTCCCAAATAATGAGAATAATTGAGAGAGGGGTCTTCAGATTGAATCAGATGAAATTGAGCGGCGTGCTCTGAAAGGATTCTTTTCTTCTTCTTGTAGTTCCTGTGGATCTCTGAAGCCGCTGCAGCTGCTCCTGTTGTTTGTCTCCACAAGTTTAAGTTGACGTTTAGTCTCTAATTTGAGATCAGTGTTCCTTTGATTTCCTCCTGCTTTCACTCTTTTTAACCAGCCAGAGAAACAAACTTTAAGCCAGACCAATGAAATGCCTCTGTTGTACTCCTAACCTCGTTGTTTTAAAGCCAAACAGCAACAGTATTATAACTTATTACTGTGTGTGTGTGTGTGTGTGTGTGTGTGTGTGTGTGTGTGTGTGTGTGTGTGTGTGTGTGTGTGTGTGTGTGTGTGTGTGTGTGTGTGTGTGTGTGTGTGTGTGTGTGTGTGTGTGTGTGTGTGTGTGTGTGTGTGTGTGTGTGTGTGTGTGTGTGTGTGTGTGTGTGTGTGTGTGTCGAGTGAAGCCTGGGTTACGTGTTGTGTTGAGAAGCTCCTGTCACAGAAACGAGGCTCTAGTGTGACATGCTTCTCCTAAATCCCTCGGAGGAGTGCGGCAAGGATTAACTTTTCTCCACGGCAGGCTTTATGGCTCTGCACAAACCTCGCACAGTCACTGCAGAGTTCTGAGCACTCACAGAGATGGAAGGGTGTAGCTGGATGCCTGTATGAATACACCGTGTATATGAAGTCCTTATACTGTAACTAATGATTATTTGCATTATTGATTCATCGGCAGATTTATTCAGTATTCATAGATTAGTCTGAAAAGATGTTGTTACTGTCTTGTCCAAGTAGCCGGATGTCTTTTAAATAGCAACCTGGATGTGAACATGAAGGACTGAATGATTTCTGGAGTCATGAGCTTGTGTGCTCGTCACATTTACAGCCAAAAGGACGTCTTGTCCAACACAACAGAGACTGATCATTTATTATGACTTCTTTTTTTTTTATATATATATATAAATGATCACAAAGCAAAGTCTTCATTTCCTGAGCTTCTAATTCCTTACTTTAGCTGGAACGATGAGCCGGCAGCAGTAGACGAAGACAAACAATTCTGAATTACGTTTAAGATGCTTGGAGCTGATTCATTTTCTCGATTCTGCTCTGTCATTGAAAAGTCTTAAACATGAAGCTTTGTATTTTCCTTTTGAATAATGGATTCGTTGATCAGTCTTTGCAGCTCTGTTGAGTACATGCCAGCAGATTTGCATGTTTTGGAGATAACATGTGAGTGTAACAGATGCAGCCGCGTGTTTATGTCTTCTGCTGCTCAAACAAGCTGTGAGGCGGCGGTGACATGAGGAGCTGGCTCCGGGTCGCTGTCGTCTGTGTGGCAACTTGGCCCTTAAAATATCTCATGTGAGCAGCCAAATGAGAGTAACAAGACCAACCTCCCCCCCCCACCAACACACTCACTCACACACACACACACACACACACACACCCCCGTGGGAGCAACACCGGGCATTCAGCTAGAGACATGCTGTCAATTTGTTTAAAGTGTTCACGTAGCTGACGCTCACCTTGAGCCCAGGAATGTGAAGGTGTATTTATACTCTACTGCTTTTTATAGAAGGAATCAATTCACAGCTGTGGAGAGTGAGTGAGTGAGTGGGCTCGAGGGTGAGACCCTGCAGGACAGGAAGACAGTGAAATGTTCTACATCATCAAAGTACTGTTTGAATTCAGCCCAGTTTTTTTTTTTTTTTTTTTTTTTTTTAAATGAACATTTTAAACTTTCAAAATGTTTTTACTCCACTTCACCATCTTTGATCTCTACATGAAATCTCCTTTTCTACATGTCAAACCTCTCTCTCTCTCTATCTCTCTCTCTCTCTCTCTCTCTCTCTCTCCCTCCCTCCCTCCCCACCAGACTCTGTCGACTGACCTTTTCTTTCTTTCCAATAAAAGAATTAGAAATGCCCCTCACCCACCCAAAAAAAATACCTTAAAGAAAATCCACAAATACAAAAAAAGCATTTTCCTGCTTCATATCCTCAGTTCAGTTGTAATCATACTCTTTCAGTGATGTCTCTCTGGCGACTATAAAAGATGTTATGATGTGAAATAATTCCTCACCTCTGTTAAAAATGTACGTTTTCTTTTTTTTTTTTTTTCCCCTCACAGAAACGAGCCAAAGGCCAAGTGCTTCTGGACAAAATCTGCGAGCACCTCAATCTGCTGGAGAGAGATTACTTTGGCATCACACACAGAGATGTAGAGAACCAGAAGGTAAAAGAAACGTTCATCTGTTTCTATGGCTTTAGCTAAAACAGGAATGCTACATGGGCCGGATGGGGCTCAGTGGTCGTTTCTGAACCGGAAGGTCGAGGATTCAATCCGAAGTGTCGGTGTGACCTGCAGAGTAGGAAAGTGCTCTACGAGCTCAAGTCCTTTTATGAGTTACATTGAGAGCAGACTGCTGGAGGAGCCTGGTCTGTAAAAGTATCTGTGACACTGAACCATAATCCGTCCCTCCACTTTTAGGAGTGTTAGGTTCTTAGTATTCTGCTCACTCAGCAGAGATCTTAAATGCTTCTTGTTTTTGTTTTTTTGCAGAATTGGCTCGACCCCTCCAAGGAGCTGAAGAAGCAGATCAGGAGTAGGTTTAGTAATGAATTAAAAAAAATCAATCCTTTCATGCTGACAGCTGAACAAGGTGTGTGCAGATGTAAACGGGCGCTCAGATAATTGAATGTTGTCTCTGTGTCTCAGCTGGTCCCTGGAACTTTGCTTTCAATGTGAAGTTTTATCCTCCCGACCCGTCCCAGCTCTCCGAGGATATCACAAGGTGAGGAAGCAGCTAATCCAGATTGAGTGTAATGTGATCTTCTTCAGTAAATGTAAAGCATCAGTCTTTATCAGTCCCTCTTATGAGTGCAGGGAATGTTATCCATCAGTGTCAAACTTAAAGGGTTGGCAGTGTAAAAATAGCAGATTTTAATTTCTATTTAAAAGCATTTTATTCAGTAATGTAAACAAAAGGATTGTCTTGGTCCTCTCTTAGGTACTACCTGTGTCTGCAGCTGAGAGACGATGTGGTTTCAGGTCGACTGCCCTGCTCCTTCGCCACCCACACAGTGCTGGGCTCCTACACAGCGCAGTCTGAACTGGGAGACTACGACCCCGAGGAGCTGGGCAGCGACTACATCAGCGAACTGCGCTTCGCACCAAACCAGACCAAAGAGCTTGAAGAGAAGGTCATGGAACTCCACAAGACCTACAAGTACGTCCCCGCATCAGGAACTAAACTCTTTTAATGCTGAGATCAGCTTCAAGCTCAACTTTTCAAAACTGTCCGATGGAAGACGAGTCAGTGATTTAGACGAGCACACGTTTGATCAGCTCAGAGCTTCTAGTTCGATGGTTACGAGGGGAACAAACAGTAAGTTTCATTCTCAGTGAAAAGAATGTACCTGCGAGAAAGACAATATGATCCTTGTAAAATGTCCCAGGCAAAAAGCTAAAAGTCCTCCCGTGCACAGAATGTGTATGTGATGATAATAACTAATCAGAACAATATCGTTTTGGCAGGCTGTAAACATGTTCATCTCTACTGTAGAATCAGCTTTTTTAACTGTAGGGTGTGTCTCCACATTGGCTTCATTTCTCCGCTTGCTTTGTGAGCAGCCTTAAGCGCGATGCGGCAAAACGTTGCCCGTCTGTGTGTGCCCTAAGTCACTCAGTCATACTGGGTGAATGTTAACAGGCTGAAAAATAATCTGCCCTGAAAGACAGCATGTCCCCAGACATCGGATTTGTATTTTCCTATAAATGATTTTATCTGCCTGCCATCGGTCTGAGCCTTTCATTCTCCATGTATTACAATGATTTGATTTAGTCCAGTGTTGTCTGCTGGACAGAGAGAGGCAATGACAGTGCAAGGATTAGAGTCTCTCTGAAGACCATCCATCTAAAAACCGAGGCACTTAAGGAGCTCTGTTAACCCTGAGTTAAAAGCTTTTATGCTGTAAAACTGTGAATCATCCCATGTTTTATTTTTATGGGACCCGACATCTCAAAAGTTGCTTGTTCCCATTGTTCAGAGAGCGTCGAGCCTCTCTCTGCTCCGCTCTGCTGTGTTGTGGACCTCATGTGATCTGTGTGTCCTCTCAGGGGGATGACACCAGCCGAAGCAGAGATGCACTTCCTGGAAAATGCCAAGAAACTGTCCATGTACGGCGTGGACCTCCATCACGCCAAGGTAACGTCACCCTGCAAGCTTTTTAGCCCCTCATATTGAAGAAACGTACAAGATTTGACCAACTTAACACTTACTGTCTAAGGGGATATTTATCAGGAGGCAGTGTCCAATCAAATGGCTTTGAAGTCAATTAGTTTGATGTCATCATCATACCTGGAAATGTCAAGTTGCTGCTTTTAAAGTTTTGTTAAAAAGTGATACACCAAAGTTTTGAACTTATTTCCCCCATGTTAGTGTGAAAAAGTATAAAGTCGTCCAGAACAGAATCATCTAGAACATAAAGATGTCTTCCATTTGGGTGTTTAAAATGTTTTTTAAGAAATCTGGAGACGAAAGGTTTTACTCTTAACCTTTGAAACCTCTTTGAATGGAACGTTTAGGAGAGGGACACTTAATCCATTTCATACCGAAAGGAAAAAGATAAAAATCAATCCTACTCTGATGTCTCAAATGAAACCTTCAGTCACAATGGGATTAGTTTAGCTTAGCTTAGCCGAAGACTAAAAATGGATCAAATGTCAACATGGTATTTAAGGGTTAAAAAAATATATATTTATTTTCAATACATTTATTTATTTTATTTTTATTTTTAATAACAATATTTAAATTGAAATGCTAAATTGTCTGATCCTTGGACAGAGCCATTTTTTCAGATTTCTCGTCTTTATGCGAAGCTGAACTAAACGTGACTAACTCAAGCTGCTTGTTTTCTTAACTGTGCTACATGTCAATGCTATTGTCCGTTTACACAAATCCACACTTAAAGGCCAATCAGCTTGTTTCCCAAAAGGTCCCTTTAACTGGTTCACCAGGAGGCAGCTCAGAGACAGTGCACGTTTGTGTGTTCAGTACAGGGGTTTGTGTCGTTTCTTTGTGCAAGAGGAGGCCGACACATTTCACTCACGCACTCGATAGTAACGCTTACCACCACAACACCACCGCTTCAAAAACATCCCGGCTGCTTCAGTTTAACATGCCACTGCTGTCTCGCTGATTGACTGACACGTCACTGCTGCCTCTGTGGAGTCATAGGCTGAAGGATGGGTGGCGAGGAGGTGGGGGGGGGGGGGGGGGGGGGGGGGGGGTCTGGAGCCCAGGAGCCCAGGAGCCCAGGAGCCCAGCCTGAGTTGAATGATTTTCTCGCTGTTACTAATCTCTCGCTGGCCAGATGGGATCAGAATGTATCACCAGGGCACAGACGAGCAGAGGGAGAGCTGGATTACAGTAGTCCAACTGCTGTCATCGTAAAGGGAAATGAATGTCTACAGTTTTGATATAAATCCGTTATCGTAAGCACTTTGAAAGACAAAATTGATACAGGCATGAGTGATGGGGGAGGATATTGCCTTCACAGATCCAGATTAAAAAGAGGAGACGACAGAGATCAAAGTGAGCAGAGATCAGTGCTCAGCGTTTAAAAGTTTTCATACACCAAGAAAAAAACATCTGTCTTTTCTCCTTTCTCATTAAATGCAAAGTTGGTAGGGAAGCTCTATGAGTGCTTGGCTCCAGCTGAGGGAGAGGTAAGAGGCTGCAATTCATCTGCTTACCTGCGTGTGTGTGTGATGACTTTCTACATGTGCATGGTTACATACGAAGGTTGTCGATGCAGCAGTTTTCTTAGGGTTCCGCTTTGGTCCAGCGCTTCGCTCACTGAACAACATCATCATTGGTTTCACCCTCTTGTGCATAGTCTAGTGCTTCATCCTCCATTTACCAACACTTCACTGTTGCTTTTGCCTTCGAGTCACCCTCGAGTCTTTCTTCAACGTCACCACAGCCTGCATAGAGAAGATAAGAGCGCCACATGCCTGATTCCATTCTCCACCTGCCTGCTTTACCCTGTTATTACCAAAAAACTAGACTCGGATAAATACCTCTTCCCCCCTGCTGTGCATCTGGCTCCTCAACTTCCCCTATATCCTGTAGTGTATTTTGTATGGGACAGTCAGAAAAAGAGCCATTTATAATCGGGGGCTTGTTCTTTAAGACTATCAGGATTCTGTGATACCAAAGGGAGACGTGTGAAGGAGTTTCATTGAAGTAATCGTTTTCCCCTTGATTTGTTGTTTTTCAGGACTCCGAGGGTGTGGAGATAATGCTGGGGGTTTGTGCAAGTGGCCTGCTCATCTACAGAGACAGGTTGCGGATCAACAGGTTTGCTTGGCCCAAAATCCTCAAGATCTCCTACAAGAGGAATAACTTCTACATCAAGATCCGACCGGGCGAGGTGAGGTCTACAGAAGCTGAATGTATTTACAGCGATAAACTGCTCGGTCAGACCAAGAGAGAGTCCAGGTGTTTTTATTAAATGTGTACCTGTGGTTACGATGGATCTGTCCCAGACTCTTTGTGCTGTGTTATCATGTTAAGCTCCCATCACAGCCGCTGTCATATTGGCTTCTGTTCAGCAGCTGCACCGCACTTCTAAAGTGCTGATTAGAAACGGCTTTCTAAGATGAATGTTTTCTGTTCGAATTCTGCCTCAAATTTCCCCACACAACTTCTCCACACTGACTTTACTCAAATATGATAAAGGAAGTGGAAGTAGAAGCAGAACGAGATAACTTGTTTAAACTGGAATGTTTGGGCTTACTGGGTACTTTAAGCAGTTTTAGAGTAAAATATAAACACTGGATTGGGACATATAATCAGGAAATTGTTGAATGTCTGGTGGTGCAAACCGACCTGTGGCTCCCCACCCGCATGCCATTATCAACTCTCTCTCTCTGTGTGTGTGTCTCTCTCTCTCTCTCTCTCTGATTTCCCTTTTGTCCTTGATCAGTTTGAGCAGTTTGAAAGCACAATTGGTTTCAAGCTTCCAAATCATCGCGCCGCCAAAAGGCTCTGGAAGGTCTGTGTCGAGCACCACACCTTCTTCAGGTAAGAAATATAGGATCTTTGACGTGATGGTTGTTTGATGGTTATCCTGCCAGCAGGGTCAGAGTCACAGGCTGTGATGTATGAACCCATCACTTCACTTCCATCTTTGACATCCTTTGTATGTATTGATCACAGGCCTGTTGACATGAAATTACAAATGAACATGTTAGATGGTTCTGTTGTGTTGAAATAGACACATTTGTTGAAGCAGCCTGAAACTGATGCAAAGTTACTTTTTACTGTTCTAAAAAACAAACGCTCTCCTGTGAGTTCTTTTGAGAAGCGAGCCGAGCGTGAAGCGGCCTCTGTAGACTATTTAAATGAGTTTTAAAGTCACGCAGTGCATATCCTCAACATGTTTGTGAATTGTGACAGGCTCGTGTCCCCAGAGGCTCCCCCAAAGAAGTTCCTGAGTCTCGGCTCGAAGTTTCGATACAGCGGCAGGACGCAGGCTCAGACCCGCAGGGCCAGCTCCCAGATCATCAGACCGGCTCCGCTCTTTGAACGCACCTCCAGCAAACGCTACAACATGTCCCGCAGCTTAGATGGAGGTGAGAAGGAGTCGAGGGTCTCGATTTATGACGGCCCACATGTGCCATCCTAGTCCAACTGCTGCTAATCCAAAAAAAAACCTTCACAATCATTTAACCAGTTTATTTTAAATCCGGGATATTTTTAAACTCCTCTTGGGTCGTTTTGATTAATCCTAATTTTAGAGATGATTGTTCAGCATGTCTCTTCTAGCTAAAGGGGAAACTTTTCTCTTTGAAATATGCTGCTGCTGCCTCTTTTCATGTCAGAAAACTTTCTTACACATTCAAATTACTTTTTCTTTTTTCTGAACATTTTACACCTGAAAACCTTCATAGCTAAACAGCGTGCACTGACAGTGGAACAATGGCTATGATAACAACAATGTACTGTTGCCTGTCTTTGTGTGTGTTTTTTTGTTGTTGTTGTTTTTTTGTTTTTCGGCTCACGCGTGTGCTTGGGTTTCAAAGCAGACCAGCAGCGTCTATTTGAAGGTCCCAGTCCATCACATCCATCTTTGTCTTCCCATCCTCCAGCACCAATCATGGAGAACCACGAGACCCTGATGAAGGACAGCAGCGCTGACGGAACAGCCAAAGTCATCGCCAAAGGAGACCTCATCACCACAGTAACGACGGAGAAGAAGGCCGAGGAAGAGAAGGCGGAGCGGGAGGACGCTCGGATGGATGCTGCGGAGACGCCGGAACCAGCTGTCACAACACCGCTCAGACACGACACGAAGGTAAACCTCTCTCTGACCGGGCTCAGTTCAGTGAACTTCCTGATAGATTCTGTGTTTGGTTCAAAGAGAGACTAATATGCTCAAAGTAGTAAATGTCGGTTTTGAGAAGCTGCTGCATCTTTGAACGTTCTGTTTGGAGATTTGAGTTTGTTTGTTTGTTTGTTTGTTTGTTTTTTTCTTATTTTAAATACTCCGTATGGCTGATGAGATTTCCCGGTTGCTTTCAGCTTAACCCTCTGCAGTAGACAATGCTGAAGTGCTTCTCATCTTGTGTGCGCTTTACTAATTAGCTTTTCTTTTCTTGTCCTTCCTTTGACCCTACACTATACTTGTGTGTTTGCTCATGCGCATTCGCCCCCTTTCCCCTTCGCCTCTCTCCATTTAAACACACACGCGTCATCTTTTTGTTGACACCTGTCTCCATCAGTGCTCCTCTCGTGTGTACACAAGTGACCCCCTCCGCTCTGAGCTCTCACTCCCCTCATCTCCTGTTACATCCACCAAAGTGCGGCGAAGGCGCAGGGAGAACACGCGTAAGCGGGCCTCGTCGGTCAGCCCGGCCAAGAACGGCGACGGGTGCCGCCGCCGGCAAGCCCTCGCCGACCGCAAGGCGGCCCTGCTGGACGAGCAGGCGTTGCTGCTCTTGGCGCGCAAGCAGAGGCTGGAGCAGGGCAAGAGCCGCGGCGGCACGCTCTTCTCCTTCTCCCTGCACCTGCCTGACCTGTCCTCCTTCCTGGACGACGACGGCTACATCACCTTCCCTGATCTGTCAGAGATGCGCTTCCTTCCTGAGTGCGCGCACAACTTCCTGCCCATAAAGTCACCCTCGCTCATCCCGTGCTTCCTCTTCATCTTTTTCTTCCTCCTGTCCACCTCCTTCTCCGTCCCATATGCCCTCACGCTCTCCTTCCCCCTGGCGCTGTGTCTCTGCTACCTGGAGCCCAAGGCCGCCTCCCTGACCGCCTCCTTAGCAAATGGCTACCATGACCATGACAGTTCAGAGGAAGAGGAGGTGTGTGTTATGCGTACGCCTGTATGTTTCAGTACCCGCCTCGAGTTCAGAGTAACAGTTCATTATGACAGTTAACCCCTTCTCACCTGTCCTGTATCCTGCTCTGCTGTTTCACCAGTGCAGAGCCGACCTGGAGACTGTGTCTGTCCCAGTGTCTGTCAGTGCTCCTACTTTCAGAACCTCATCTCTGCCCGCTCACACTCGTCATCCTGTAGACTCATCCTCATCATCATCATCACCATCACAAGTACACAGAGATGAACCTGTATGCCTCACTATTTCATGTAGAGAGACTTGTATTTGATTTGTTTCACTCTGAGGCTTCGACGCAAAGATTGATCACAGTCAGGACTTTTTTTTTTTTTTACCAGCATCAGGCTGAGATCACAATTATTTCTGGGGCATTTTTGCGTGCACTTTTTGCAGCCACAATAACATTTTAGCAGGAAAGATTTCCACTGGCATGCTGGCATATAAAGCTGTAAATTGAGGACTTATTTCCACACTTGTCTGAGCTTGTTTGTTAAAGATAATGACAAATTACAGCACTTAATTATCCTCATATTATCAACTTTTGGCCTAACCCATCTCAGTACTGTCATCTCCATCTACGACTTAACGGTAAAGAACGTGACTGCCACCAGATCAACGCCATCTGCATGCAAACACTTCCATATGTATGTATGCACTCACAGCCTCTCTGCATCACTTTCTTAGTCAAGCAAAGCAGCGCAAATTAAATTATTCAACTTCAACAAGGCTCCAAGCAGCTTTCTGTAAGGCGGCATCATTTGACTTGTTTGCCTGAGTTGAATCACGATTGAACATTGTGCTGTAATGTAATCCAGGCGGCGTGGCAGAGAGGCTGTGCCATTTAAATGCATCCTGTCCACATGCATGAAGAGGAGGGGAGGGCCTGAAAGTCAGGAAACAAGGAATGTTGTTGTGGGTTTAACCAGCCACAAAATAATCGATTTTTAAAAAAAATAAAATAAAATAAAAAAAGTGATCTAATTTTGCACCAGGATTTAGCTCATCCAAATTTAAAGAAAACTCAGTTTAACAGTGAAACGTCAAAGTGACTGACCGAAGGTTGTAACTTCCTCTGAGTCTGTTTTGCTTGCTTACTTTTCATTTGCTTTTATTGTTTTTTTGTTTGTTTTGTTTTAAATGTAGATTCCTGATTTATACTCGTAGTGTGGTCTGACAACGTGAAGCCTAAAGAAAACGCATTTCCATTTGTTCCATGTGTGGTTATGAAGAGTCTTGTTTTAGTGATGAATACATTTTCAAGAGTTTACAAGTTGACTTCTTGTCGTTTTTCCTGCTTGCCGCTCGGATCGGTTGTGGTCTGTTTGTGAAAGCAGACCGACAGCGAACAAACTGACTTTGCCTTTGATGGAGAGATGACAGAGGTTTGTACACGGAGACACATCATGATTAAATCATGAATACATTCTGACTGAGCAGAGAAATGAAGAGATGCTGAATCATGGATGCTATCTCTTAATGCATGCATTACATCTTGTTATGCTCATGACTTCTTTATGTGCGGCCTTGTTTTATCACCATGTCTTCTTTAGCACTAAGTTAGTTTAAATATGGAGTCTGAGTCATGTCTGGTGTGACCTCCAGTTCAAAGCATATCTGTAGCTCATTCTGTCACAGTTACCATCCTCTTCATGTGAAGCTGCAGGCCCTTTCATATTACAACAGAAAATGTACATTGGTAGTGAGGAGAGCACTTCACTGTTTGTAGTAATATTATGCTCATTCATATCCTTAAAATGAACAACTTGTATCTCAAGCTGCTTTTAAACCCTCTCCAGTCTTCAGTCATTTTCTGCCGTTACGGTCTCCTCTGTAGATTGTGACCTTTAGCCTACAAACAGCAAGGGCTCATGGGAAGTGAAGTTTGCTGAATGCTCCTTCATAGAGCTTCCTCCAGCTGTGATTCTTGGACAGCACATGAAACCGTTATCAATCTCGATGTGGCGTTATCAACTTTTCCAAATCAACTTTTAAACCCATGGTGCTCTATTACAGACGCAGGTGAACAAAACCTTCATCATGTAACACTTACCTGCATATGTAAGCTGAAAGACTGAGACGGAAGCTGCATATTGAGCCTAACGTTATTTTATTTTGAAAGAGGAAGCAAAAGGGAGATTGTACAGTAACATTGCTTAAGTTTAGATGAGGTTTTAAAGTTCTCTAAATGATGCAGTTTGAACATTTGTGACTGCAGACGGTCAAAGTGCTTGATCCATTTCTCACAACTTGAGGCTCTAAAATCGGAACACTACCCTTCGAGACTTTAAATGTACAAAGTGTTCAGGGCTTCGGGTTTAAAGAAAAATCCATTCGTGTGACATTTTTCAATCCAACCACATGACTGACTTCTTTTACCTGTCTGCTTGCCGCCCCTTGTTTCCTCTCTGTCCACCTGATTTTCCTTTTTAATGACTTCTTCCACTCACACTCTCTCTTCTCTCCTCTCTACTCGCCTTCAGTCGGAAGCAGATGAGGACTCTGAGATGCCGACTCAGGTACACTGGGCTCGCTTCATGGCCCTGCTCAGTGCATCAAACCACCACCATCAGATGCACTGAGCCATTCAAACATCCGCCGTCATTCATTCGTTCTGTGCCGTCTCGCCACCTTTGCTTGCCTGCTCTTGCCTTTTGTAAACACTTTTACTCTCACAGCACACAGCTCACCGACCACTGATCCCACTTCACAGACTGCTGCCCTAAAGCTGCCGCTGCTTCTAAAAGCCATCGAAGCTGTGTTTTTGTATGCAGATGCAGAAGTCGTGTCATATTTATTTTTCTTATTGCTGGAACCAAAGGATCACATGTCAACGTTTTTGAAGGTTTTTTATTAGTTCTTACTTTTCAGCGGGCTGAATTATTTCCTCCTGTTCTTGTTAACCTTACAGAAGAAGACAAGCCCTCCAATTTGTCCTCTTCAGCATGAACGAGCACAGAATCCTTCCACTACATCTCTTGTCCCTTCTTTTGTCTTTGCAGTATAGTTTCATAAGACGAGTAAGAGGGGAAAACGTTTTTATCAAGCATAGTAATCTGATGCTCGAGGTTGGTAAGAAGTCGGATGCATGAATGTTGTCTGCATCAGAGTGCGATTGGTTTGAGGAATCCCCGTCGATAACAGATGGGTCTAACATAGCAGTAGCTCTGGAAACAAAAAGAGTGACCTTGGTTTTATCTAACAGAGTCTGTGCTGTGAGCATCCCAAAGAACTTACTGTGAGAAATGAAACAACTCAAATAAAAGTGTGTGCGAGTGAGGCCGTAACCTCTGATAAGATTTGGGAGTGTTGTGCCCGACTAAACCTCCGAGCTAACAGCTAAGATTGAATGCATGAAATCATTTTTGTCATTCCGTGACGCTGGTCCTAAATGCATCCAAAGCATTTAAGTACAAGCTGTTACTCTTTCAGTTGCAGCTGCCGTGCCTTTTGCTTTCTTTTGGTTGCTGTTTTTTTGCTAGCTGTTGCTCAGGTAGCCTGCACAGCCTGCTAAACAGGCCTGTGCTACATAAACACAAGGAATGCTGGGTATCATGCGGTCCATTTCTTTATTAATGGGTGATCTTAAGACAATTACAGAACCGCATTTTATGCCTCCAAACTTTTCTTGGAGGTTTTTTTTTGGGGGGGGGGGGGGGGATATGCAAGCTACCGTTGCGTACACTAAGCATGGCCGTCGTTCCCGTCGCTCTGCTCCGGGCCTCATCTCCTTGTGTCATGATTGGCCGGCTACTGTAGGACAACTCGCCTCCGGAAGAGATGGTCAAGCACCAGACAAACATCAGCGAACTGAAGCGCTCCTTCCTGGAGACGGGCAGCAGCTCTCCGGGCCTGACAGAGTGGGAGAAGAGACTCACCTCGTCCCCTGTGCGCTCGCCCAGACTGGACGAAGCACCGATGATAGAACCGCTGGACGTAAGCTGCAGTCCACAGACGACTGAATGACGGCTTGTGTGTGTGTGTCTGTGAGGCATGACATCATGTTAGAGGAGATTTTGGCTTTAACAAAGGCATCAATCCTAAGAGTATTATGACACGGTGCATTAAATCAGACATTCATAATGGGGCTGAAGCTGTATATTTTAACTTCAAAATGAGTCTGCTGCAGTATACTTGATCTTCAGAGGATATTAATAATAAAGATTATGGACGTCGTTATGAGGAGAATTAATCTACAAAGTTAGCGTTCCCGTAAATGAGCCTCTCTTCACCACTGTCACCTTTACAGCTTCAATATATCTCATCAGCAGCTGATTAACATATCCATTTGTCCCGGCAAAGAATGGGCCAATCATTAATCAGTAATGTGATTGTTGTGGTCTGTGTGCAGTTTTTTTTTTGTTGTTTTTTTTTTTTCTTCTCTCCGCCTCTGCTGTGTAACGTAACGTGATGAACCTAAAAAAAAAAGCTCACATGAGCGGCTCTAACTGAAGCGTCTGAGGTCTTATCACTGACGTCAAACAGGTCCGACTGAAGCAGGAAGGAGACGATTCTTTTGCAAAGTTTGGAAAACATGTCCTGGTCTTAATCTGTGTGACATGATGTTTTTTTCTGTTTCTTTAGACTGAAGGGGAGCCGGCTGAAGGACAAGAGACGAAGGAGGAGGACACTAAGGTCACTGAGGTAAACTGCCACCAGTGTTTCTTTTTCAACATGTACTGGCATTAGTATGGTCTTCTGTTTTGTCTTTTTGTGTCCATCCAGCTGCAGACATATCGGACTCCGGTGAAGTTCTTGTCCTACTTGATGTGTATCTTTTCCCTCCGATCTCTTTAAACGTCATCCTCATGTGATAGAGCTGGTAGCATTAGCATTGTCACAACCTGCCTCGCATAAACAGAGACTGGATCGGTGTCAAAGCTGAAACTGAGCTGTGCTACGGCTACCAGTAAGGCTTCATGTGGTATCTTACATATCAGCACGACATCGGGGCGTAATTAGCATGAAATCACATTAAGCGCTTATCCGTTTTATTTGACCTCAAGAACTTCTTGTCTTTTTAAAGACAGGGTTGGACATTTTTGAAAACTGGCATCATTTTGAAAGCAGCGTTCCCTCTTTGGTCCCTCAAAAGCCACGCCCCTCTCTGACATTCACCAGAGCCATTGGTCCAGAAGCAGACCTCAGCTCATGTTTTGAGTGTGGGGTCCAAAACGAGCAGGGAGACGGGGAGGCGTGATTGGCTCATCAGATTGGTACCTCGTGGCAGACATCGGCTGAAGTTTTGACAGGTTTATAACTGAAATAACTATAATAACTAAAAAATTTCAACCAAAATCTTAAAAAAGTGTATCAAGAGATTATTACCAGCCCTGCCTTTAAAATCACTTTTATATTTATTAACCAGATTTAAATATTGGTATTTTCCCCACATGAAAGGTCATTAGTTATGGGCATGAAGAGGTGAAAACGCTCTACATAAATAAAGCAAAGGGACCCATAAGAAAAGAAAATCAAGCTTTACTCATCACTCTCATTGTTCAGTAAGAGATCACACAACTCAGCTAGCATCTTTTGACAAATACTTCCTTCTGTTTGTTTGTGTGTTTTTTCTATATCTATGTTCTCTGAAGCTTATACTCACCATCTTGGCTGTGTGATGCTCTCTGTCTTCTAATTTGAACGATGCATGTCCAATAAGCCGAGTGTCTCCCCAGGCGGCGGGATATCTGGTGAAATACGTGGCGGATAGTCTGCTAACAGATTTGGGCACCTCCTCGGGGCCCCACGGGATCAGTCTGTCAACCACTATGGACGATGATGTCTTCATGGATGGGACCCTCAGGGAGGTGGAGGAGAAAACCCCCGACTCCCACGAGGAGGTGTCGGAGAGGTCGACGGGGAAGATCAGCCCGGGAGCTGTCAGACAGGAAGTGTCCCAGGCCATCAGTGACAAGAAAGGAACACTTATTATTTTGAAGGAGGCGGAGGAGAGGGACGACGCAGAGGGCATCGAGACGAGTGCTGAGGGTGAAAAAGAAGAGGCTGAAGTCCAAGAAGAGGTGGAAATTGAAGAGAACGGGACTTCCAAAGAGGAAGAAGAACCGTCTGATGTTAAAGACGGCGCTGTAGTTAAAACATCAAGTCTAAAGGTTGAGATAAAAGCTGATGACATGACTCAGATTAAAGGTACCGATTCGCCTAAAAAGGCCATGGCATCGTGGATTTCTGAGGAGGTGAAGACAGAGACCTCAAAGATCATCGGCGCTGCAACAAAGGAAGTGAGAGAGAAAGCAGAAATGTTCACTCTCCAGGAGGTCCAGATGGAGAAGTCAATGTCCGGCCTGAATCATGTCGCAGTCTCTGAGTCTTCGACGACATCTTTAGCAGTGGTACTGTATGACTACTAAAAGGAAAAAAAGTTCTGGCTACCTCCCTCCACATCTCCACCACCTCATTGCCTTCCCTCCAGCAGCAGAGAAAACCAGTCTAACCAGAGTGTAACCCAGCGCTGTGCATGGCTAACGGTCCCCCTAACACCCAACGTTTTTTCTCTCACGCTCGCCAAACAGCCCGTTTCTGTTGCAATCAAACCTGCTGCTTCTGTTTGGTTTTTTTGTTGTTTTTTTCAAGACAGTGTTATTTCTGAGTTTGTTGACGGCTCAAACAGCCCACCATGCCGTCGCAGCCGGCTCCCACAGCTGATAAGGGAAAGAAACGGGGGCTCTGGCAGGCTCCTGTTTGTTGAGTTTTTTTTCCTCTATCGTTTTGCTCAGCTGCTGCATCCCCCTTTCTTTCAGCTCCGTTATCAGTTCCCTGAAGGCGGTGACTTCACAGACCTGGCTCCGTGCCACCGCTGCAGCTTTTCCCCACCTCACCTCATCCTCCAAAATCCCCCTCTCTGCCTCCGTAGCGAGTTATGGAAACAATTGTATGGGTCTACCTAAAAAGAGGTTTCACTGTTCTCACTGAGCAGTTTTCTAAAAGCTGATTATTTCAAATTTGTTCCTGCTGGATTCAGCGATTCCAAATGCGGATTTTTTGTTAGAGCTTTTAAGATTTGTTGGACATGGCATTAGTTTCAGCGGACTTAACGGGCTCTATGATGGTATTCCATACAATCCATATATTATTTACTTTTTTTAGAGCTTTCATTTCTCTCTCTCTCTCTCTCTCTCTCTCTCTCTCTCTCCCTCTCCCTCTCGCTCTCTCTCTCTCTCTCTCTCTCTCTCTCTGTCTCTGTGTCGTGTGAGTTTTGACTGTTTTCTTTTCTCTCTCCTCTTCTGTCTGTCCATCCCTCTGTCCCATCAGTCCACGCTGGGATGGGTTTCCTCTTCTCAAAAGGTGACCGCTCCTCTCTGGTCCTTCCAGGAATCTGACACTGTGTTGGTTTTTATGCATCTGACACATATTGTTTTTAAAAACGTGCATTTCTGGCTGTACACGATGAAAGTCTGGAAATGTATAATCCACATGTTCAGCTCTGGTTGGAAATGTGAACCGTTTCTAGACATAATGAAGCTTAAACGTCACCTAATGGTCCATTTCTCATTCACAGACTTCACCTGATCCAGGGGAGGAAGTGGTGGTTGCCAAGGAGACAGAGGCAGCGCCAGCCGAGTCCACGGGGCCAACGGTGAATATGCAGACCACAGAGGCAGAGTGCACTACAGCAGAGCTCGCAGACAAAATGAAACCTACAGAGGGGGAGTTAGAACATGTAGATCTCTTAGAAGAAGATGCAGGTGGTGACTGTTCAGGAGATCCAACAGCTGTTAGTGTTATTCAAGGCGTTACACCATCTTCAGAGCCACTTCAGCAGAGTGCATATGTGGAGATGGAAGCAGAAAAAGAGCCGTTAGTAACACATTCAGGGCCAAAAGATGATGAAAGCATGTCTGGCAGCAGTGCTGGGCAAGAAGTGTCAGTAGTGAGCCCTGCATGGGGGGAGGAAAAAGAGGAAACAATAGAGGAGGAGGGAGAGGATGCAGATGTGGAGGGGGAGGCGTTGACCTCAAAAGACACAAACGACAGTTTCAGATTCACCGTTGCTCCTGCTTGCATCCAAGGTTGTGAAAAGGAAGCGAGTCTGCCGTCAAAAGAGGAGGAGCACAGGGAAGAGGAAGCAGCGGAGAGTCGTTTAGAGAATGTTGAAGAGGATTCAGCAGGTTTTGAAAACAAGGGAGAGGAGAGAGAGCGCGGGGAAGTAGATGGAAAGAGAGTTCGGTTCTCCGATGAAAAGCAGTATTTCCAGGAGCAAGAGATTCCCTCAGAGTTTGAAGATAGCATTCAGGAAGTGGATGAAGCTGGAGGTGACTGTGTGAATGTAGAAAATGAAGGCCAGAAGGCCGCCGTGAAACCTTTGCCCTTTGAGAAAGAGAGATACCACCGAGCACAGGCAGACAGCTCAGAAGAGGAGGAAGAGGCAGATGAACAGGAGGAGCATGATGAGGAAGAACTGGCAGAAGGCTGTGTAGACGAGAAGGCTTCAGAAGCAAGAGAAGACGAAGAAACAGTCCACACTGAAGAATTGAAAAAAGCAGAAAGAGACCTGAAGGAGGAGACTCTGACGGAACCAGCTCCGTCAGCCGACTGGCTTTTGTATGCACCTTTGGCCGCGTCTCAGTCGGAGGTAACTCGGCGTCATCTCGGCCTCAGACCTGTAACCTCACCTCCCCTCTCCCCTCCTGTCTGCACAATCTGCCACTAATGATCAAGGGCCACACTGGAGATCTGCGTCTCGACTTCCTAACGTCACAGTTTGTTGCTGTGCAGATCGGGGGGAACCTTCTTTGAACATGATGTGGTGCACCGACTTAATCAAAACCTTGTGATTGGTATCCTGAACTCCACTGGTTCAGGGACTCTAATGCATGACTGCATGCTCCTTTTAGAGACTGAAGCCCTCCAATGACGGTCTTTGGCTCTTTTTCATGAGCATGCGGGATTTATTTGTGTCCATTTGATTTCATGTCCAAAAGTGAGGATTTATTTTAAAAACAAAAGGGAACAGTTAAAAGTGGACACATATGGCAGTTTGTTTCAACGTGACAGTGACAGATGGTTTACGTCCTGTTCTCCTTTTTTCTGAATGCTGTTTTATTTGTGTCCGCCATTTATTTTTTTCCTCCTTCAGAGCCCTGATGCAGACGAGTCTGCCACCAAAGAGACGCCTGTGGTCCACACGGAGACAAAAACGATCACCTATGAGTCTGCAGAGGTACACGCTAACACAACAAAACTTTTCTGGTTTCTGTATTGAATGAGAGGTGGCTGCAATTTGTCCACTGATGCTCTGTGAAAGCAGCTCCAGTAATTCTTGTGGGAGCAGAAGAAAACGAGCTGCAAACACGTTTTCTTTTAACAAAATAAATTGATTTTGCAAACAACTTAACTCACACACACAGAAGACAAAACACAACATTTGCCTTCATTTTGTTTGGGCTAACTCTGATCGATATACGTCCACTGTTCACTCTATTTTCGGCTCTGTTTGGCTCTCCGTGGGGACTTTACTACTGACCTTTACTGACATTGTTTTATGCATTGATAATAAAATTTTTAAAAAATCTTTTTTTTTTTTAGTCTTGAGCTCCAAAAAAAACTTGAAAGCAAAGGGGATGTAAATAAACCCACATGTTAAAATAAACCTGCACAGCACTAAGAGGAGTTGTAAGGCAGTTAAACAACAGTCTGTCAGCGCCTGTAAGCCTTTTAACTACTTCTCCCTCAAACTCTGCTATGAACCCTGTTTAGGCTTCCTCATTGAATAACTAAAGCAGCTGTTTCCAGGATGTAGTATCAGAGCCACTGAGTGAAGCGGTGCAGATTTGAGCAGCTTTAGATGGATTTTATTTTTTTTTAGGTGTTTGAGTGTTGAGTCATGTTGAAAAGGAAAAGGAGGCGCTTGAAGCCTTGTGGTTGGTGCATGCTACATGCAGTATACGGACCACCATTCAGCTCTTCTACTTGCAAGCTTCCCGACAAGTGGTCCAAAAATCTGTTAGTGCAGCTTTTAGTCTGCAAACATTTAGAGCTGACTAATGTTCATCAGTGCGCTCGCTGAATGTGCTGCCGAGTGTTGGTTTTATCTTTTCTAGAGAACAAACGTGTGTCTTGCTTCTCAACAGGTTGACACTAACGGTGACGTAGACCCCGGGGTGTTGCTGAGTGCTCAGACCATCACCTCGGAGACCTCCAGCACCACCACGACCACACACATCACCAAGGTGAGGCCTCTCTTTGGTGTCATGCTCCAAAGACAAACGTGCTTCCTTCACGCTCTTAGTTTGATCAGACCCATTTAAAGGAGAAAAAACCCTTTGATCACAGATTGGTCTCTGGTGTTACATTTGTTTGGAAACCAAATTGACAGTGCACAGTGATTTTATGATGTTTTCAGCGAAGCGAGATCGCGACCAGTCTTTTTCCCCTTTAATGATTTGGTCAATACATTTAAAGGAAATCTATTTTTGTAACCTTCAAAAAGCTCTTAAGTTCTCCAGCCGTGGTGATATGATATCATCTTTAGACCATCCGACAGTCGAGATATTCAGTTACCTGTCAGACAGAAGTCGGGAAGTATTCACATTTTAGCCAATGATAACGGGTAGTTTCTGTGAAGGAAAAGGGGAGGGGTCCAATTGTGACCGATCTTTCCTCTATCCCCTCATTAGTTATTATTGACAACATCACAGTCACTGCCAGAGAAATGTAACCTCACAAAGCTTTGATGTAAACGTGTAATACAGCTTCAAGTGCTCGTCGTCAAATGTTTGTGTCTGCACACACTGACTTCAAGTCCTCCATGTTTTTGTCAGACGGTGAAAGGAGGAATATCAGAGACGAGAATTGAGAAGAGGATCGTCATCACAGGAGACGCAGACATCGACCACGACGAGGTCTCTTAGAATAGTTTCGTCCTGTTTCTTCTTCCCTGTCTGCTTTCTGCATTATTTAATTTACTTTGCTTGTAAAGTCGATTTTATCATTTGAGCTACCACCGTGAAGTTTCCCTTAAACCCTGCTGACCTTAAACTGATCTTTGCAGGAACTGTTCTCCGCATGTGACATTAAAAACAAACAAAAAAAACATGATTAACTCTTAACATGACTTTAACAAATGCTGGAGGTTTGACATCTGTAGCTTAAAGTGGCTTCCCTGTTGCCATATTGACTCACAATCCAACATTCCCGCTTCCTCCCCGCCTTCCCCGTTTTCTGTCTCCCCCTGGTGACCCCCCCCTGGCACCGCACCCCTGTATGTAGGCTCTGGCTCAGGCCATAAAGGAGGCTAAAGAACAGCATCCTGACATGTCAGTGACCAAAGTAGTGGTACATAAAGAGACAGAGATCACGCCAGAGGAGGGGGAGGACTGACCCAGGTAAGACAATGAGGTCCCAGTCCTGGTCCCAGCTGTATAGTCTAGTCTGGTCTGGTTTTGATTTGGTTGGACTGTGCTGCTTTTTTTTTTTTTTCAAGCTGGTCTCCATCTTTTGGGCATGCTGCTTTCCCATCAGCACTTCTTCTTCTCACTGATACAGACAGCGCTGCTTCTGCTGCACTCACAGTCAATGCATCATGCCGCTGTCATTCCAGCTCCGCCCCCCTGCAGGGTAAAGGTCGGCTGCTGCGTGTGTGCACATAGAACGGATATTATAGTCTCTGCTTGTTAAGACCAGGCTTAAAAACCTTTACAGTAGTTCTCCTAGCAGTCTGATGCAACCTGCTGTATTGTGCCTGCAACACTGCCCCCTGCTGGAGAGAAAACACAATTAGTGTTTCTTAGAAAGAGCTTCTGTTTTCACTTGCAGTTTAATGACGTGCTTTGTCTCTATCATTTGAAAACCCAAAGTCAAAACTATGTTAAGCCTGCTTCTTAAACATACGTTCTGTTAAAATACTGGAGCCTGCATGTTGTGCAGTATTCAGTGAAAATATTGTGCACATCTTTTGTCTACATAGTGTCGCTGCACAAAGAGCAGCAGGACGGAGCAAGTCAATACCTGCTGAACCGGCTCCTGACTGTCTGTATGTGCAAACACTTCGACTGAAATCTGATCTTGAGTGAACACAGACGTGCTCTTCAGCTCTGCTCTTACCAGAGGCATCATGCACCATAACTGTACAGCTCCTTGATACGGCCACATGTTCAAGTATTTTCAGCAAAATTCTCCTATTTTTCATCTAAGAAAAACCACACTCTAATACATGCAGCTTCACTTTTAATGAATGCAGCTCAAAAGAAAACAGTAACAGATATAAAGAATAAGTGTGGGCAAAACAACACTACTTAAAGGTGTAGTTGTTTAGGATCATGCAGGAGACAGCGTTCAAAGATAAAGATCATTTAACCTGACCAAATGTGACTTTTAAAGTGGACCATGTGTGCCACTCTAAATGTGTTCCTTCTTTTTTCTGTCAGACTTTAAAAATATTGGATTGATAGATCCGATAAATCTAGATATCAAGACTTTCTGCAGGGCAAATGTTTCAGTGATTGTATCATTTTCACCCATCCAAACTTTTTTCAAAGTCTAAGAAATAGCAGCAGTCTGTATGGAGAGAAGTGTTCCTGCATGGATTCATCCCTGAGCTATATTTCCAGGACACTCATGTTGGGACACATGGTGTTACTCTTTGTCAGTGTGGAGGTTAAAAAAATTTTTAAAAAAAAGTAATTAAAAAAAATGCCAGCAGATCTTGTGATGATGTCCACAGAAACCGCAGCAGCTTGTGTCGTAACGTGCCTGCTGCGGTGTTGTGAGGACGCTTTCAGGTGTGGATCTGTGTGAAGGAGCTTCTTATTCCATGACACCTCAAACAGCATGTCCTTCAAAACTCCTTTCCTACAAACTGGTTCTGATTCACCTTTTTGGCTCAGAAGCTCGTTTTGCTTCACTTGCTTTCTGATGAAGGATCCCAAGGCGCAGGCTTTTGGGATGAGCCAGCGTGCATGTGTGTACTCGCGTGACTCACCAGACGGGAATGCTTGGCTTTGTTTCTGCGGCCTTGCCCCTCAGTCCTGTTTGTGTGTGAGAGTGCTGTCTAATATCTATGTGTCAGACTGCTTGTGTTTCTGAGTAGCAATATTATTAACAAAATACTAAATTGTGTTTTGTGTTTTTTCTCCTCTGCTCTTTTGGATGCCTGTTTCTTTCCACTGCAGATACACACAGAGTGTTTGAGTGATTATGTTCAACTTCATCAAATTCTTCTCCAGCACACCATGCGTCCATGTTTCAGCCATCTGGGCTTCATTACCGGGGCCACTGAATAAAAAATAGAAATGTCACTGATAAATAGTGGAAGGACCAAATATGGAAAGTGTTAGCATGAGACATG